>NC_054553.1:4861617-5161617 GCF_017654505.1 Polyodon spathula
GTGGGTTCGGATGTATCGCGATCCTGGAGTTGGCTCCCCATTTTTACTATCTAACTGCGCAAGCTTAGCTGCAATGTACACAGGCACTTAGAATTACTGTTCGTTTTATTTCGTACTGCATATCGCAAACAACAATATACAAAACAATTCAAAACAAAGCATTAATATCGTACTGTTGTTATGATATACACACATATTGCACGATAACACAAAGCAAATTAAATATCTACTTGCTGAAACGGTTTTTATTTTGGCCAACGAGGTAGGTGTTCAAATGTGGCAGCAATGCACTAGCAAAAGCTACAAGGCTGTGATGTCAGCTCCCTAGCAACAAGCCTCCTGTGCTGGATGAGAAGCAATTACTCTCTGCTGTACGTATTAAAACGGTGTGCTGTTTTTTATATGAAAAGTGGGGAAAAAGCAGGTTGCGTAGAGGATTTGTGCTGGACCCTGATGCACCCAATAAAACAAGTCGGGTTGTACAGTATTTATTTGTTTTTCTATGGGTCTCTCGCTATATCGCGGCCCTCGATATATAGCGGATTTATATTGGACCTCGACACCTGCAATATTGAATGGGTGGTGTATTTGTATTTGCTTTACCGAGATATCAATTCATTTTGTAGTTCCAGCTGTGGTGAGGGTTGTATATTACTAACGCTTGTTTTTGCACAATTCCACAGCACATCACTGCTCTTTCAAGAAGCCATGTTAATAGTGATTTTTGTGAGCACGCAGGGAAGAAAGTTATAGTATTCTAGATGACTACTGCATACGTATATATGCGTGTGTGTCTAATATTAGTGTTACAGACTCTGATTTATCATGTTATATGTGTAGAGATACTTGTGTTTGCACATAAACGTATTCATTAATGTGTAGTGAGATCTAGTAACTGTGTGTGTGTGTGTGCGCTTTATTGCTTCTTCCCATCGTCTCCTGTTTTCCTACCTAGTGTGGGGCAGTTGCTGTCCTGTTATCTTTATCCAGAGAGTGCTAACGGTGCTCTTGTTGTCTGTTTTGCCCCCCTCCCCCGACAGTGCCCATGCCAGACCCCCGGGCCCCCATGAGAGGGGGTCCCCCAGTGGCAGCCGTGCCTCCTCGAGGCTTGCTGGGAGACGGGCCGAATGACCCCCGAGGGGGCACCCTGCTGTCCGTTACAGGGGAGGTGGTAGAGCCCAGGTAGGCGGAGTGTCTGCACTGATGCTTGGTATTTTACAAACAAAGAATCGTAGGCTATCAACACAGACCACATGGACTGGCAGTGCCTTTGTCTTTGTGGTGCCCGCCACTTTTTTTTTTTATAAGCATTTGGCATGGGAAGTACATTTTGAACAGGACTGAGTTATTTCAGTAAAGTGGCATTATTTGGTCTTCTCGAATTGTTTATCACCCTATAGAGCGCAGCAGGATTAGCTGATCTTCACCTCTCTCTCTCTCGCTGTGTTTCAGCCGGGGGGGCTTTATGGGTGCACCACCTCACCAGGGACCGCCGATGCACCTCCCCCACGATGGACGAGGCCCCCCACCAGACAACCGCATGACACACGACATGAGGGGCGGTGCTATGGGAGAACCCAGGGGCATGATGGGAGAGCCCAGAGGACCAATGATGGATCAGCGAGGGCCGCCAATGGAGGCCAGGGGTAGGTTACAGTGAAGCAGCAATCAAGAAGTATTATCAGGTTTCCATTAGTGTTTCCCTTTAACTGCCAATGTAACTGAAGAAGGCCATTGTGTTACTGTTTACTCGAAGTTATAAAGTATACCCATGATGTTTTTCAGGTGGCCGGGATCCCAGAGGGGTTGAGCCCCGGGGTCTTGATCCCAGGGGCCCTGTCCCTGCACCCAGAGTCCCCATGCCCGGTGGAATGCAGGGTCCGGGGCCACACAACATGGGAGCCAGTGTGCCTCAGCCTGCCAGACAGGTAGAGATTTCTTTACCTTTCATCTAACCTGCGTTTCCAGTTTGCTATTTGGTGCAGCGGCTAGCCTTGGTGATTTAATGATCAGTTAGAGAGGGTACCATTTGGCAGGATCATGGTGAGTCAGGGTTAGAAACGCATATTAGTCTTGTACCCAGTCCTGGCTTTCAGAACTATCCTCAATTCTGTGTATTATTTAAAGGATCAGAATTATCAGTAGCAAGGTGTTAAATAAAATGGGCCTTCCCTGTACAGTTCCTATTCGTAACCCTACAGACTGCGGTGAGGCTAACAGTGTGCTTGCTGTGATAAGACCGGTGAGGCTAACAGTGTGCTTGCTGTGATAAGACCGGTGAGGCTAACAGTGTGCTTGCTGTGATAAGACTGGTGAGGCTAACAGTGTGCTTGCTGTGATAAGACCGGTGAGGCTAATAGTGTGCTTGCTGTGATAAGACTGGTGAGGCTAACAGTGTGCTTGCTGTGATAAGACTGGTGAGGCTAACAGTGTGCTTGCTGTGATAAGACCGGTGAGGCTAACAGTGTGCTTGCTGTGATAAGACTGGTGAGGCTAACAGTGTGCTTGCTGTGATAAGTGGATAGATTTTCAGGGTCTTATTATTCAAGATCAGGTATATAATATGCCTAAAATTTTGATAACCAGGGCTGGGTGCAGTGAGTTTCCACCCTTGTCAGGTTCAAGAATGAAGAAAAGACATAAGAGGAATACAGTCTGAAAAATACAAATTGACTTTCCTCTGCCAAGAGAAGAAATTGACAAGGTTGGGTACTTGGGTTATCTGCTTCTGATTTCTGTTCTGGCAACAATGTGATCACAAATAAAACAATGGCAGTAAGAATCCAGCACAGAGTGATCCCCACACAGTGCATGCTGAAGCTGTTGGAGATGACGGGACTACTGATTACACATTACACAGACCCGCTGCAATGTTACTGTCGCCGATAGAAGTGTTCTGGTTTCGGTCACCTCTGATGTGTTTGTGTTGCAGCCAGCGCCCGGTCTCCCTGTGGGGGCGCAGCCAGGAGGTTTCAGCCCTGCCCAGAGTCAGGTGACCCCGCAGGACCATGAGAAGGTGAGCCCTTCAGTTCACTTTAGTCTAGAAAGTTCCCTGTAGTGCTAGAGTGACTGTAGTGCTTGTGAAAGTGGTTTGTCAGGTATTGTCCATAGCAGTCCTTGTGACTAACCGTCCTGTCCCCTGTGCGTGTGTCCAGGCTGCCCTGATCATGCAGGTCCTCCAGCTGACCCCCGAGCAGATCGCCATGCTGCCACCGGAGCAGAGACAGAGCATCCTCATCCTGAAGGAGCAGATTCAGAAATCAGCAGGAGCCCCCTGAGAGGGGAGGAGGGGAGGTGAGGGAGGAACATCCAGGAATTCCATTGTAAACAACTAAATACTGAAGGAAGAGCAAATATCTCAAAAGACTGGTGGCAGTTAACTGCAGAGCACCCAGTAGCATGTCTTACAAAATAAAGTGTTCATAGAAGCACCACAAGGCTCTTGCTGTACATTTGCCTGCTAAAATGTACTCTGAATCAGTTGGTTTTATTATTAATAATATATATTTTCTTTATAAAAAATTATTAAGATTTAAGTTTCTTCATTTGATAAGTTTATTTTAGTGTTACCATTTAGTGTTTTACTTGGGTGATGTAAACAATATTAGACCGCATTGCTGTACATCAGCCCTTTCTCTTGCTTGTTGACTGAGACACACAACACAGCGAGAGAAAGCTATTTCCAGTACAGAAAACCAGATCAACCAAGTTTATCTCCTTTAAACTAAAAGTTTCTCACACAGGCCCTGTATTTAATAAGTTATTTAACATCCAACAGCATTGCTGGAATTTCAAATGTAGTTCTTTATCTTCTCAGGGACAGTTTGCTTACAGTCTGTAAATACAGGAAATGTTTGCACGAAAGCCAGTTACTCAAGACCTACAGTGTTTTATTCTTTTGGACAAAGTCAGTATTGTCAAAGGAGAGTCTCCCTCTTTAGCACTGTTAGAGATGTGCTTTCAAATGCTTCTGGTTCACTTTGTTAGCCAACTTTTTTTCTCTTTTTTTTTTTTTTTTTTATTCCAGCACCCCCTGTCCCATACAGGTATAACTGTTTCCATGGAAACCATGTCACCTTCCCAACTTGTGACCATGTGGGTGCTGTCAGAGTCCAACTTCACAATAAAACTTTTTATAGTGGTTTTTTTTTTTTTGTATTGCTTGGGGATGGAATCGAATGTTGGTGGAAACAAATTAATTGTGCTTTGCAGCTGTGAAAGGCTTCAACAGAAACGATCTGAGGTTGGGCAGTAGAAAGATCTCAGTGGGGTACAGTAAAGACACATAATAGCTCGGTAGACGTTAAATGGTACTGATCCTGGGCTAGATTGTTCTAAACAGTGTAGTTTGTCCATAACTATTCCCTTCCATGGTCCTGAGACTGAAGTTGGCAGTGAAATCTGCCTTGCTCATCTGTCTCACCCCTGCTCAAACCCACTGACCCAGGATTCCACCTGTGCAATCTCAGAAGAGCGTCCGTTGAAGTTTCAGTATTCTTAGTGTCTTGTTGCTTGTAAACCAGCAGTTACGCAATAAATGTGTTTTTTTTCTTCTAGATTTGCCTTTGTGTCTTTAAGAAAACAAAGTAAACTTGTAATAAGCAGCAAAAAAAAGACAGAGCTGTATGAACTGAATATTTGTATTGAGGATAAGATATAATCTCTAGTGAGATTTACTGCACTTTTGTACAGCTCCGTTGAGACATCTTTATCAGTGTATCTTGAAGTCCGTCTTACTATATTCAAATGAATAGATCCAATTTTAAACATTTTTTTTTTAATGATGAGTGACGTCTCTCTAACAAAGAAACGTCACATGGTATGCTGCTTGAAATAGTGTGGAAAATAAAATTCAACAAAGAAGTTAGTGAACAGAAGGAGGAAATGCACTGACTAGGCATGACTAAACCGCAAGCAAAAAAGAAGTTTTTTTTATAATCTGTGGAAAGGTAAAATGACACATTGGTTTAATTACGAGTTCAACAGGTAATAATGTGCAGTTTTGCATATATCTGGGATGGGTACATTGTGGCTGTTTGTCCATCCAACTGGCTTTCTGAATGTAATGTTAAGAGCTGTCCAGCTGTAATGAAACTGGCTAAAATATATATTTATCACCAGCTCTGAGTGTAACGCAATGTGGGTGTGTAGCGTCTGTCTGTCAGTCACTCCGACTGGCTATCTGTGTGTCGCGCTTCTGTTTTTACATATCTTTAAAGCCCCTTGTCAAATCCTGTTACCCCTTGCAGGATTGGGTTGAGTTGTGGGGAACTTGCATTCAAATAATGTGATGTGTTTACAGCCAATTGTGCTTTTTATACCAGTAGATATAGTACAAGAAAAATAATTTTTTTCTTAATGCAAAAATTGTGCAGTTAATAGTTTTTATTAAAAACAGTATTTTGGGAAAAAAATTACCTATTTCATCCTATACATTTTGCAGAAATTATTACACACATTGTACAGTACATTCAAACAATTAAGTTACTTTCCAGCAGTACGTTAATCACTCAAACTGAAATCCTATAGTTGACTGTTAAAATTGAACCCTGGTCTCGAGACAAAAGGCTAAGAAAGACCTTTTCACATATTTAAATAAAAACAAGCCCTTTCTATTTTTAGCGCTACCCTTCTCTTTCTAAGAGGGAGTGTGACAGTATTCATGCATTGTCACAATCCCAAGTCTTGGTTTTACTGGTGTTTTGCTTCCATAATTATCCTGTCATCCCACTACAAGAAGGGTAAGTCTAGGCTTGTAATGCAGGCTCAGCTAGAGCCCAGGGCTAGAAAGAGGGCAAGGCATTTCCTCAAACGAGATTCCTGTAATCTCATCCTACTCTTGAGTAGTGCTTGGGTTCATAAAACAATAACAATTAAGTTTAGTGCTCTTTCAACATAACATGCAATTGTCTCTGTTAAATAAATATTTTGCTGAGCTTGGAGGTGGACAATTCTTTACTGCGGTATAGGGATGAACATTAAAGCCCACAATGACTTAATCGCACACTTGTACTTTGTTTAAAAGACCCCTTTTTGAGTGCCTGTAAACTTTCTTTGATTAGAGATAAAGGGTATAGTCAGCAGTGATTGAAAGTTCAGGTGTCACAGTGGTGTTACAGCCAACTGAGTAAGGGAAGATTCTCTCTGAATGTTTGCAGGAGAGCAGTTTTTGTCTAATTGACACTTGTCCTAGTATGAGTGTCCAGATGAATCCTCCTGATCTGTTGCTGGATCTCTGAGCTAGTTCGACCAGATCAGAAGTTCTCCTTGTTGAAGTAAAATCGGACCTTGCGAGGATCCACGTCTGAGTATCTGGCACAGCAGCTTTCCAGTGTCTTTCCCAGGGCCTGCGAGCCACACAAGAACACTCCAACAGTAGACCTGCAGATACTGACAACATGAAACACATTGCATTTACTTTGACATTTCCAGCAATCAAGTGGAATATCCTTCACCGGTTCAATGGAATGACCTTTTACAAATAAAAAAATACATCTACAACCAGTTTACAGCTTTGTGACTAAAGCATTAAAAAAACAATGTTTCGCAAGTAGCATTTTACTGTGCTTCAAACTGATGCGTCTCACTTTCATAACCAAACAAATGGAAATAACGGATCTAAACTTACGCGGGGTGGCCGTTGTGTATATCCTCAAATTCCTTCTCCCAGTTTGGCCTCCCGTAATGCGTTTTCTGTTTGAGTCCAGTAACGACATCAGTGTCTTTATCAAAGTGTACCATCACATGAGCAGCCTGGAAGCAGGGAGGGGCAGGGAAGCGTTTAACACAACTCCAAGTCATATTTGGTTGCAGTACTAAAAAATACTAATAAATTGAATGACAACGTTTTGAATGGTTTGAGGTTCAATACACTCCACCTGTAATTGAAGTGTAAGTGGTCTATTAATAATCACATTGTGACCAGCGGGCAGGTGCTCATTATGCACAAATGGGACATCAAGCTTGCAGAGGTGTGACAGTTATTCAATAGCTGAATCTGCAAGCTTAATGTCCCATTCTTAGAAAAGAGAGTTTCTTGTCTTTATTGAGTGTTCAGTAGTCATGGATGATAACACTGTGGTACGTACGTGGCTGTGGTCCCAGCCGGTGAGGAAGAGCTTGTAGCTGAGGAAGTTGAGCATCCCCCTCTCCTCCATCTCTCCCTCCAGTGAATGCAACAAGTCTGCAAACCACTCAAAGGCATGAGTCTCCTGGCACAGCCAGTAGAAATAGATCTGAAAGTCAATGCATTTGAAGAAAATGATTCATTGCTACATACACAACTTCAAACACTTAATCATAAAATATGAAGTTAAAAACGAATTGTCAGCTGGACTAAGGAGTTTACTCATGTTTTTACAAAGGTTTCTTTTCTTGTTAGTTTCCTGCAGTCTGTTAATCTATTACCTAGTGCTTTACTAACATTGCCCTTGCAAATGCGGATATTGTTTTGAGTAAAGGTTTGTTATGCATTTTGAGATGATGCATGGCTGCTTTCCAGCGTTTTGTGCTTTCAGGAATGACCACTGTCTTCCCCACATCAAGATGAAGTCAAGGCAATGCATACAACAGTTTTCATACAAGCCATACAACAGCCACTGCTGAAATGTAGGCCGTCCAATAAATGAGCTTCTTGAAAATTCCAGGAGATACGAAGGGGTTTAAAAGGAAGATGCCAAGTTATCGTGACTGGAATTCCTGACCCACTGAACATGTGGGGGACTGGGTACTGCCGAGTCTGAGAAAAAAAGCCTCAAACATTGATGTTAAAAATGGTACCAACTTTAGATCAGAAGATCAGACCAGAACGAATGAACACGAGAGAGAGAGAGAGAGATTACCTTTTTTGTTTGCAGTTTTTGGTTGGACTCCTTGAATTTGTACCAGATGGATTTGAGAATGGAGGCAAAGGGCGTGACCCCAATTCCACAGCCAACCAGCATGCTGACCTCGTAATCAAAGACATCCTCGCTAGCTGTGCCAAAGGGCCCATCCACTGCAATCCTGCGTGAGGAGAAACAATCTGTTTTACAAACCGTATGAATACTAACTTTGTAAGCTTATTTAAGAGCTCCCACATACTCCTACATACTGCTGCTGTTTCTAGCTGGTTCTGTAATAAGTGTTATTAACCATAGTAAAAGCATAGCGCAGTCAAAGCATTGTAAAGCATTGTAAAGACCAGTAAGGTATGGTAAAGCATATTAATAAACATAGCAAACCAGGATAAACTATGATAAATGCATAGTATAACCATGGGAAAAGCATGGCAAAACTGCAAAAAACACCATGCAAAAACACCATGGTAAGCATCTATAAGGGTAGACAAGTTACAAAATCCAACTTTAGTTGCTTCTACTCCTAATCCACCTGCAGTGCAGCTGGGCCCTGAGGGCGGCTGTACTCGCCTGGGCAGGAACCCACCCTTCTCCGCCTCGTTGACCTTGCTGATGAGATCCCTGGTCCAGTCCCCCATGGAGCGGATGTGCACGCTGAAGAAGTCCTCCTCCGGGGCCGAGGTCAAGGTGAAGGGGTGCCATTCCAGCTGGGAGATGGAGGGGCAGTTTAGGAATACGTACTGACCCACCTCCATGCTGAAGTTCTTCTTTTGCATCTGCAGCTCCAGCACATTGGAGGGGTGGATCACCATCTGAGAAAGAGTGAGACACATCAAACACAGCCATCAACTCTCCAAGCAAGATAATACACATGGCCAGAAGTAACAGCGATCCCTGCAGCTGGAAATGCAAAGGAACGGTCTGTTGAGTTGATCTTGGTCTGTTATGACATACCATGGGCACATGCATGAAACTCACATGTACCCCTTTACTCTTTTTTAAATCCAATTATAAAATGACAGATATTTCTTGCATCGTCCTGCTTGGCTGTGACATTACAAGCCCATGTGATAGAAGAGTTTAATCAATGTTTCTGATCTAATTTCTTTCCAATCAGGAATATCACAGTTCCAGAGCCATAACGAGCCACTTTATAAGTGTTCTGATACAGCTTCACTTCTGAAGGCAAGGTATTGCTTACAGCTTACAAGATGATAGATGTATAACTATGTGCCTTGCTCAATACTTTTTTATTATTAGTGACGATGAGTATGTGTCAACGTCTCTCATTTCAGCCCCACTCAGTATTTATCCTTAATTAACTCTTTAGTGAGGAGGCTCTTTACCTTTCTCAGAAGGACTTTTTGCAGTGATCAGTAGAGGCGGAGGATTCTTTCAAACACATAGAGAACCATGGGCCCCAGAACCCACATCCAGGTCTGAAACAGAGGCAAGAAAACAATCACTTGACAAAGAGGACCAGTTTCTGTTACAGCAACTTTTAATGAGCAACACAGAGGTATGTCAGGATGCAATGTTACCTAACAGGAAGGGAATAAAGGGCAGTAATAGCAGTTTATTACATTAGCGGTAACACCAGGATAATCAACTTTCCTGCATACCTCTCTTATCCAAACAGCTTGCTGGCCCTCTGCCATGATGTTTGCTATGCTCTTCCACTCGGTCGGAGAATAGAAAGCGCACAAACTAGCCTTTCTAAAGTATGTTATTTATTTTACTGTGTTATATAGGAATTCTTTTGGTTTCACACTGCTTCACCTTTTATTAACAGTATTGCATTTTTCTAAGTGACCAAATAACACAGCAATAAAACATCTTTTCACACCAATTTGATTAAGCAAAATGAGCGGCTAACAAAAAGCCCTGTAATATAAAATCAAAAAGCCCACATCACAACATATATAACTTCTCGGGGAGTTTTTTTTTTTTTGCGCGTGTTTCATGAGGTCTTACCCCTGGCGCCCCTCCTGCGAACTGGGGCACAGGGCATTCCGGGATCTTCCCCCAGTCCAAAGGGCGATCCTTACAGTAGGTGACGTTGTGTTCAGACATGCTGTCTTGCGTCTGAGACCGAACAATACGCCTAGAAAACAAATGAAACAACATGAGCTGCTATAGAGCTGAGACTGGTCATTTACTACATTGCACTGCTTACAGCTTACTGTGCATATCCCTGCCCGTTCAGAGTTGTAGCTATGTCTAGAGAACTGCTTATCCTATTGAGATGAAACTTGGCAAATCACTGAGTTTATCATCTACATGTCTGTGCCTATCCTGACTGTCTGCATGCCACACCCACAATACTGTTTGAACACGGGCATGCAGTGGAAACTGGTCATGGCTCTCTGCAGTTTCATGTTACTGACAGCTCTTGAAGGTAGTGACAGGGGAGGAATGTCTTGTTAAGACAGTAATTAGTGTCTTACCCGGCCCCGTGGAAGACGAGCCCTGCGAAGAAGATGATGAAGAGGTGGTGGGTGTACCAGAAGACCTCGTAGTAGCTGTGGCGGATGACCTCCATGGACGAGGTGATGATGAGGATGAGGGACAGCGTGATGATGACGCCGGTGATCCCAGCGATCGTGGTGAAGGCTATATACAAGGGTGTCTGTGAGGAGGGGAGGAGGGCAGGGGGTGGATTATCATACAAGGTCATGAACCGTCAGACGCCTTAACAAAACACAGCCGTCCCGGGTTGCAGAGCCGTCATGGTGTACTGTTTGGTTAAATGTGTGATCGGAAACAGAAGAGCAAAAAAGAAATGTCAAGGAAAAAGTAATTACTCACTGAAGAGAAGGGCGGACACAAGGAAACTACAATAGGAATGTGAGACTGGCTCACTGTGGAAGGGGAGCGGATGGGGTTGAGGAAGGTTTCGTTACTGTGGTCTCCAATCTCCGATAGCTCTGTGCTGAGGGTGTCGTAATCGCCCTGCCTGCTGTTGTTTAATCACTCCAGGTTCAGCAAGTGAGCAATGCTGTGGACAGCTGAAGGGAAGGAACGTTAAATAAATCCAGCAAATGCACTGAAGGTGTGGGAACAAAGGTTTTAAATCCACTGTACATATACATTTTTTGTTTCATTGAAAATATTTTCATTTTTTTTCCTTTGCTTTATATGGGGAACATGGCATTCTCATATGTCTCCATGTAAAGACTAGAAGAGAAGTTTTTTTTTATTCTTCCTCCCATGAGGTCATCGTGCACGGAAGGATTAGTTGAGGTGAGGAAAGCGATTGGTTCAGGGCTGGCTTCTCCTCCTTCCCTATGCACACATTAGATGGGAGGGGTTGCTTACCTGTCATCAGACCAATCATATAAGCCACCAGCTTGTGAAAAGACAAGTTCTTATCCAGCTGCTTCCTCATAGACCTGTGGAAACACTGCAATGCAACGAAGGGGTAGAATGTATTAGAAGCTGAGTTTACATCATTATTAATAAGTTGCACCCTCTGCATTAACCCTTTTGCTATTTTCCCCCAGGGTGAATTATTGACCCACTTAATAACTTAAAAGGAATGGCGGGAATATGTACGCTACAGAGCGGAGCTACAAGTCTTGTAGAGGTTTGGAGACCTGGCACTGTACAGATAATTTGTATAGCCTGCATTGTCTTATTGTGTAAAAAAAACAAACTAACACTGACCCAATACAAACTCCAGATTTAGATGGCCAGTTAAGTATTTAGCTAAATGTTAAATCTAGTTAAGAGATTTAAGATTTAGTTAAATATTTAGATACATGTCAAATCCTGTAACAAATTTATAAATTATATCCGAATGTACACATTTAAAAAACAAAATACATGTATGTAATGTATAGTATGACGGGGTAAGCCTCGGTCTTACACCAGCAGCAGGAACTGATGAGAACACATTGGAATCGTACCACACAGGATCCTCTGACGAAGGACAGCAGGTTTCGGCAGACTGGGAGCAGGATCAGCATGCAGTTGAAATTCAAGACGGCCGCTGGTGCCCTTGCCCACGTCAGCGCAGACTGAAGCAAAAAGATTTATCGAAAGAGATTAACGATTATTATTATTTTTTGTTTCGTTTTTCCCTGCAAGTAGTAGATGGTGACTATACTATACAAGATCATAAAGTAACTTTAAAGACTGCTCTGTTAAAAGACAGATTCCATTTCATCAGTTAAGAATTTTTCACTTTATGCTGCATTGCCTTGCACATTGCCAAGCTCAAAGCTCTTCAAGAATGAAAAATTCATTCTGAGGTATCATTTAGAAATCATTTAGATCATTATATATCAAAATTATTCAGATCATTTTATATATATATATATATATATATATATATATATATATATATATATATATATATATATATATATATATATGTAATGGCCAGCAGGGAGACTACTGCGACTGCTCTCACTCACACCTTAGGATGGCTCCTCTGCACATGAGCCCGTTAATGCTTTTAATGACACTGTAGATGCTTTTTTTGTTAAATAGTATAGGATTTCTAACAGCAGAAACACGTCAGAATCGGATATTTCAATGTTTATAAATGTTTTGGTACCCGACCGTGTTCTCACATCATAAAAGAATACATTTACTCCGAGGAGGTGCCGTGTGTAAATGAACTGCGGTCCCAGGTCATAGAGAAATTAAAAGTACACAAAGATGAATATATTGATTCCCATCCAGACCACCTGAAATAAGAAGAGAAAAGTCATGCACTCTACATGCACTCGTGTGCATACTTCTATATGAACATACGGAGCATTGTAAGAAACAATCCCGGTGACTGACCATACACTAGTCTTGCTGTTCTTTCAACTACTGTTACTGTAGCAGTGTATTGTAATAACATTAACGTGACACCGTGCAGCATTCAGGACATCCGGGCACAGCTACGTTAAAAACATTCCCATTATAATAACACGCCATACCATTAGGGTAGCTCCAAACCGAATGCACTACAATCGACAATTAAGAGATCTAATACATACATTTTGTAGCATCATAGTAAAATGTTACAAAACTGTATTGCTTGTAATGGTCGAGGTTTTCTTCACAAACGAATAAAATACGTTTTTCAAACCTCATTCTTTTAATTTTGGTTGATAGTTTATCGCTGTGCAGCGCTTATATCGACAACACAGAATACATTGCATTCTATTTCTATAATAATTTAACATTACTGATATCATGACGAGTCAAAGGGAAATGTCGGGTACCTTTGACACAGCAGGTGGAAAACAGGAAGAAATTAAACACAGCGAGAAACTATTAATATTGCTTATGCCCATCTATAATTATTTATACCTGCTCTAAAGGTAGATTTGAAAACGAGATTTAGGCTCATGGCTGTGCTGTGCTTCTTGTAATTACTTTAAAATTCAGTTTTTATATATATTGCTTGATCCGGATAGATTAAATGATCAATAATGTTCGGTATTGCAGTTCTTGCAAAATATAATTTAAACACCGAAGAAGCTCTATCAACTCATCGTTGTATTTTTCACAGTGGATCGGTAGAACATGATATTTAAGGAAGTACAGAACTGAATACATTATGTTTGACATTTACTGTTTTAAATGTTACATTGCTGAAACATGCATTTATATGGAAATAAATGATTCGGCAATGCTATACATGAAAAAAACAATGGTTCGAGAAATGAAAGGTTATTTTTGTGCATGGAAAGGGTCAAAACATACAGCACCCGTGCACACTTACTGCACGGCAGGAGAGACTGAGCGAGCTTTCAGGTTTGCGAGCTAGCCCAACAAACAAACGCATTAGACTTATAGGCGCAAAGACAGATTTCCCAAGAAAAAAGGAGACGCTATAACCCCTTTTATTTATTTATTTGTGATTATCCGTGTAAACTTGTTATTTAAAACTTTGCTACATATTTCAACTTTCGACGTTCACTGAATCGTGATGCTTATTTAGCAGTTACATTGGTTTATATCTTATACGAAGTGTCATTATTTGTGGAAAGCAGGTGAAATGTATCACATTTAACTCGGTTGTGTGCATCAGACCTGGTGAGATGTATTCGGATGGACGCTTTAAAATAAAGAATGAAACTGCATTCTAACCCCTGGCTCTTATTGTAAAGCCTATGCAATAACGTGACTTTTTCAATGATCTGAAATGAGTAGACTAATGTCCCTGTTGCTATAAAACGATTAAAAAATATACTTTATGCAACTGTGAAATGTTTACTTCACTGGGATAGCGAAAGCTGGCAGCAGAGCGATTCGGTTTGCGGTGAAGCCATTACACACACTCTTTTTCTGAAATGACGCCCCAGACGAGGTGTCCTTTTTTTCAAAACAATTACGCATGAAGTAATCGTGTTATGTAGTTTGTAAATGTTGCTGTCAGAAAAAAAAAGGATAACGTAAACAAACTCTGTTTGATATTTAAACTATTCAACAAGTACACTATTATAATAACACTATGTAACACAATTTTTGTTCCTGGGTAGTGTTATTTCCTAATTGGTTATGCCTCAAAAGTATAGAAAATGGCTATTATTCCCCACAAACTTTGCTTTTGTGACCAGAACAGTGCTATTTCAAAATATCACTATTTCCAATGGGTGATATTGGAGAGTATTGTTAATGAGTATCCCAAATATAGTATAATTGTAAATCTCGAAAAACTACTCACTTCTAAATCTTTTGTAGTCATCTTTGTATTACTTTAGTATAAATACATGTTAATTTGGATTCATATGCTGTTTTTTCTGACTTTATGTGAACTAAAAGACACACATTTGCCCATTTTCCCATTGGAAATAGTGATATTATGAAATATCACTGTCCTGGTCACAAAAGTTTGTGGGGAATAATAGCCAAGTTCTATACTTTTGAGGCATAAGCAATTAGAAAATAACACTTACTACCCAGGAACAATTTTTTTTTTTTTTTTTTTTTTTTGTTACACAGTGTAATTATTTGACTGGTCTCTTAAAACTGTAATTTTACTGTACTCGACCAGCGCCGCAAGCTCCTGGTTTTATTATGATCTTTTTCTTTTTTTTTTTTTTTTTTTCTTTTTTTTTTAATTACATGCATTTTGTCGCTGCATTAATTTATAGCTTGCAGACTCATTGTAACATGCTGTAATGTTTTGGTGTTATGAATATTAATAATTTTTCGAAAGCATATTACAAAAATAAAGGTTAAAAATGTAAAAGTAACAATAATAATAAACAAAACAACAACCAAAAAAAAAAAAAAAAAATGCAATGGCAACAATAATACGTTTTCTTACCAGGATAAGAGACGACAGTCCATGGTTAATAACCCAGTTGCCCATGTCCAAGTGTTTGCTGAAGAGTGTTGTGTTTGCAGTTTGCTGTATGAAGTGAGAAGCAGCTCTGTATTTGTCTGTTTAAATGCCCGAAGCTGTCTGAGACCACGCCTCTACACAGGTATGTATGCGGTTTGTGTCTGTGGATAATCAATTAAGCGTTTTTCTGATTGAGCAATCGAGGAAATACGAGTCAGTTTACATCCTTTACAACACACTAAAGAAAGGGACACGTCCCCCAGAGCGTAATGCGGTCGGCGAGGCTGTCAATGCAGCAGCGATGGCTGCGGTGTTCATTTTGATTCAAAAGGTTCAAAGGGCATCGCTTCAGTTCCTGCCCACCCTCACTCACATACACCTTCTTTCTGCTGGACTTGTCTCTTAACTGCCCAGGACTAAAGTACACTATCCAGTAGTCCAGACCCAACCCCACCCGCCCCGGTCTCATTCTGCAGACAGGTGTCCACTATGGCACTTTCTTTGGCGTTGCTGTGGGATACGTCTTCTGACGGTTAAGTACAGTCAACCGAACTCTTCACCCGTGACCTCTTTCCAGCCCAAGCGGACCACAATCTGGAGTCTTCATTTTGCTGATATGTATATTTCAATAAATATATAGGTTTAATTATTTAAAAAGGCAAATAAAAAAAAACACAGGTGCCACAGAGAAAGAACAGAGTCCAAAAGCATTTACTCTTTACCGAGCTTTACAGTGATTTTTTAATCTTTTTTTTAAATGTAATCTTCATGTACCAAAGCAGTAGCACACAGGCACATCAGTTGTAAACAAACATCACTTCAGCAGTACAGCATGGTGTTACCGATCAGATCTACAAGTACATGAGGTATTTCACAGATAGACTAAGACAAGGCCACCTATGCATTTTTATTGACTGAGAAATTTACTTCATTAACAATAAGAAAAAAAAAAAAAAAAAAAAAAAAAAAACGATAAATACATTACTTCTTTGTATAATGAGCTCCTAAACGTCATGCATACAGAGTGCCCCCTGCTGGCTTAGTTACCCATAGCATACACACCTGCAAAAACAGAAGTGATACCCCAAATGGACCAGTGCTGTTTAATAGATATGGCATGTATATTTCTAGATATTTTCTGTCATGCAAGTCCTCTAGATAGTCCTGTATCAATGCAGGCCTTTGTTCTCAATGTGTTTTTTTGTTTGCCATGCTCCACTGTGGTTCTGTGGTCCAATAAAAATCAACTCTCTCTCTTTCTCTCTCTCTCATTGTATTGTTGTGCCTCTCTGCAGGACAGCATTACAGACACAACTCGCACTGCTGCTGCTTGTGCCTATGCAGACCCAAGCGCTACAGCGTGTGTTTTTTAGATAGCTTGCATTCCTATCATCTGTAACTATTTCACTTTAGTTGATTTCATTTCTAAATTCAGCAGTATTGAGTTCTAGTTACAGGTGATAAGAATGTAGTGTACCTTCTTAGAACTCTAGTCTTTTAACAAGGGCAGAAAAATGAAACGTCAAATGCAGGGGAAGTATGTTGAAATTGGTATATATATGATTGATATATATATATATATATATATATATATATATATATATATATATATATATATATATATATATATATAGTGGAGAGTATATACATTATAATATATCAGTATATATATATATATATACTTCCATATACATATACATATATATATATATATATATATATATATATATATATTATAATCCGTCTGGTATCCACACAAAAAAAAAAAATCTATCATAGTATACTATTGGGATAAAGTTAAATCAGCTATAGTCGTCATAACTCAAGACCGTGGTCCACTACCTTCTATGGAGATCAGAGAATGTATACTTTGCAGTTTTTATATATTTACCCATATTATATATTACTTTAATATAATATATCTATACCATATCTATATATATATATCTATCTATATATATATATAATATAGTATATCTATGTGGTATATCGACAGGACTGAGCAAACTGACTTATGATAAAATATATATATTTAAAACTGCTCTTAAAAAACCAAAACAAAATAAACAAATAAAATGAAAACCCACACTATGTTCAATTGCCAGGCTTGTCACCACTCGGGCCTGTCCAAACAGTAACAGTACCTGGATTGCTCCGGCCTGTGGAGCTTTGATTCGTTCGGTCTACGGCAAGCCCAAAGCAATCAGACCCGAATGGCTCTTTGGCTCCACATCTGCGCCTTAATCCTGTTCCCAAATCAAAATGACCTGCTCAAGCTGCATCCATCAGGATATCATCGGTCAGGTCCGTTTCCCGGATTTCTCTTGTGAGGTCTGGGAGGGGCGGCACCTGGGTGTGCCTGGGAAGACCTCTGTGCCTGAGGCAGACGCAGCGCAGGCAGTCGCTGACGTTGTGGGTGAAAAGCCGGCGACAGGGGTGCAAGTACTGGTAGAAGGCCAGCATGAAGAAGATGGCCAGGCTGTAGGTGATCATGAGCTGCACCACCAGCAGCGGGGAGCAGTAATACTCAAAGAAGTCGGTCTTGTTGAAGTACCAGAGGACGATGAGGACGGAGTTCTCCAGGAAGCGCACCGTGTAGTAGACAGCCAGGCGGCCCCAGCTCTGAGACTTCTCGATGAGGTCCCGGTCAGCCAGGTTCAGCTGCACGGACGACCAGCAGAACATGTTGATGCCGGCGTACAGGAAGGTGACCATGGAGAGCACCACCGTGGTGCCCACCTTGCTGAAGTTCTTCTCCACGTTCTCCGGCAGGGGGGCCTTCTTCCTCCAGAACTCCACCCAGGGCAGGAAGAAGAGGAAGAGCATGTTGGCCAGAGCCACAAGGAAGATCCAGTAGCGCAGCGCGGTGCAGAACAGCACGAGCACGGTCACCCTCGTGGCGATCTCCAGGCTGCGCCACAGCACGAGGCACAGGTAGGCCAGCGGCCGCAGCTGCACTTTGTAGTTGTCGTATTTGATCTGGATGGCCAGCACGCTGCAGACCAGGGCGCCGTAGGTGATGGAGACGAGCGTGACCCCCATCAGAATGACTGGAAGAGAAAGAGAAGCCACTGGGTTAGTTAGAAGAGCTAGGGATCTGTACACTGCATGGGCTCTTCCTTCCAGAAAATGAGTTCACAATAACATTTCTAAATAAACTCCACAGCATCAACGTACCCCAGTACTGCACTGAAGGGAAAGCAGCTGCCCCTTACTTAAACGCAAAATAAAAAAAAAAGTGAAAGGTGTGCAAAAAAGTACTCTGTCACAATGCACTGCTTATCAATTTACTTTGAAGATAAACTTACACCACGGAGGGACTTCACTTTAAAACACCCCATCAAAAACGACAAAGTAAAACTTCTAGGATCTAGACAAACGTTCCAATAACATTAGCCTAGTTCACAATAAGGTTTACCTCACTTTCAAAACTCAACCCCCTTTCCCCTTTCTGTTTTGCCCCCTCTCACAGTGCAGCATCGCACCTCTGGTTGTAAAGAGGTATTTCTGATGAATGGTGGCGTAGAGCTGCAGGGTGAGCTGGGGGGTGGAGCCCAGGAAGGCCTGGATGACGGCGGTGCGTTTGAAGGCATTGCGGTGTTCAGCTAGCTTGCGAGCAGAGTGCCCGACCTCGCTCTCCAGCTCCGTCCCGTGCTTCAGACTGGTCTTCCTGGAGATGGTGACGTAGGGCTCCTCCCTTTTCCCGGAGCGGAAGTACACGACCAGAGCCTCTATGCACCTGTGACAGAGAGACACTTAGGAACCGAACTGCTGCAAACACAGAGGACTCATCATGACTGTGCGTGCACTACGAAAGCAGTTCACCTTACCTAAATTTATGAGCTAAACATTTTCCTGGAAATTTCTAATGAAAACATTCAAGCCAAACAAATTTCAAGCAATGGAATACTAGTTGAAACCTTTGGATTACTGACTTGCAATTATGCTGCCAAATTGGAAATAAGCAACTGAAATGAAGGGTTATGGCTCCCTCTGGTGTTTGTTTTGAAACCTACACTACGAACCAATTCCGGAGAGCCAGGAATCCCTGTGATAACCTTGTGACCCTGACTGTTGTCTGCGTTGAATTACTTTGCACCCAGATGCAGACCTGGGATGAATTACAGATGTAATTGTGTCAACCTTGGTGCAGCTGCGTAATTGGAATTATACTGTATCAGTGATCAGTTCAGGTTCACACCTATCCAAGCTTAATCATTCACATTTCCATCTTGTGATTTACATTGAGCACTCATTATTCTTGTATTTTATATCACTATTGGTGACCTTTTTTCGTGTAATTGTAACTGATTGTAATTACTGCAGTATAAATGTAATTGTGATTTAAGTATCAGTGTGATTATAATGTCAGCAATCAATGCTGCTGTGATTGTAATTATAACTGACCCTGATGAAAGGGCGGTCTAGTTGACTTACAGATCTAGATCCAATCCAGCCCCTGCAGGTGTATTAAACCCAGAGGCTGCGCCTCCATACAGCCTGTCCTGAGGGGCTCACTGAGTGTTTCACTCGGCTGGTTCAGCTCATTCCCCTGCCCCATTACTCCAGAGACCCCTCCTGAGTGTCACACCTCGCTCGCTTCTTCAGGCTTATTCTTTCCCTGCTGTAACAATGCACAGCTCAGCATTCCACTCTGTTAATCCACCTGGTAACCTAACTGAATAACAAGACATGTTTTTTTATGTACAGTATCTCTACTGTCAGCTTTGTAGAACAGAACAGTCTCTTATGGCAAGGATCCATTCCTGGTTTAACTATGAGTTTAATAAAACACACCTGAGCTTGTTACCTATACACTGTGGCTAATCAAGCTTGTAGTAAAACCTGGACTGGCTGAAACTCCTATGCAAAAGGAGTCTTATTTCCATCCCTGTACTGTTTTGTTCACATAGCACTGTTTTAAGCAGGGATACTATTTTGAATCTGTTACTATGCTCCCAATGATATAAATAACACATTACAGGTTCCATGAACCAGCATATTGTCATGACATGCTGATCCCAATAAAAATGCCCCGGTGAGATAAAAAATCATTTCAAAATACCCTTCAAATACACATCAGGTGCCAGCACTGGGAAAACAATATAAAAATAAGTTCTTTACAAAAGCCAATGCCAAACTTCTTTTGAAAACTTTTTAAAAAAAAATTAGATTCCTCTTATCACCACAAGAGGGCATAAAAGACAATTAATAGAAATATCCACACCAAATGTTTAGCCTCCACAGTCAGCATTACCAGCCAGTAAATAATATAAAAAATGCAGCATCACATGTTGAGAGAATTGGCTGGAGAAGTTCCCATTTTTACCACACATGCAAAAAGTGAGTATAGACACAGAATAACAAGCAAGCACAGTTTAGTGTCTGGACTAGACTGGGAGCAGCCCTTGAATTACTCCACTAGAGTTCAAATGCACTTGCATTCGCTTTTTTATCATGAAGTATGAACCCTTTAATTTACTGCTGGCAGGCTGAGAACACTGAGATCATTGCTGAGGAATGGCTCTGAAAGGAAAGCGAGGGAACAGGACTGATGGGGCTGGTGTTTTTAGACAAGTGCAACAGTGTAACTGAAAGACGGAATTATACAGCAGGGTTCCATGTTGAAAATTTCAAGCTGAAAAAAGTTCATTTAAAAAGACATGCCCTTGCTTCTACTATCTAAAAGGGTTTGTAAGACACTCAGATCTTATTTCACATTACTCTCTTGTTGATAAAGACGGACCCCTTGATTTCTAAAGGCCTTTACTACAATACATGGGACCTTTGCACTGCTGTAGAATGGTGCATACTGCACACACCCCCCCACCCAACATAACCAGAGAGGCAACTGTACTGGAGGGCGTTCACCACAGAGCAGATCAGTGTGTGTGTGTGAGACAGTGTTAACCATATGCACCATGCTGATTAGAACAGGCAGGATGTGTTTGCTTGCTGTTCACTTATCTACCGAACAGTAGAAGCAAATCTATTAATGTTAAATACTGTTTTTTTTTTTGGTTCATTTCAGTGGTTCTTCACAGTTCATTTGTATTCCCATTGCAATTTGCATTTTCTTTTTTTTTTATGATCAGTGGATATTTACACAGTCTTCTAATGCATCTTGGTATAACTTTCTTTCAGCCTTTAAAAAAAAAAAAAAAAAAATTACAAATTTGTATCCCCCACCCACGGGATCCACACAAAACAACCATGAGACTGCATTTTTGTCTCATAGCTACATACAAAGTTCCCATGTGCAAAGTTCTCCTGCTGTTCATATTTAAGTTATGCAAGTGATCCAAACTCAGTTCGTTTACTCTTCAAAGACTGACACGTTTTATAGGTGCTGCAAGACTAAATGCATGCAATTGGATACATCTACCGGAGATTTGCATGAAGATGAGAAGACCCAGATGTTGATAAGAGAGGAGAGATATAAAATAATCTTTGGGAACAGGATGCTGTTGTTGATGCACTTCCTGTACTAAACACTATTTAATATATGATTTTTCTTAAAGTGACAATGAAGCGTGTTGACAAAATAATTATTTTTGTATACCCCCCCCCCCCCCCCCCCCCCCCCCCCCCTCCTCCATATGCAGGACCTACCAGATAATTATACTGACCTCAACTAAATGCCAGCTGCTCAGGGAGGATGGTCTAAACAGACAGGAGACCCACTGCAAACTAAAACCACCAGCAAGCAGAGGGAGAATAAACAGAGCTCGGAAATATGATTCCCTTCCTTGGGAGCTGGCTGCTGGGCCACCATCACAAGCATTTAATAAAAACAGTTATGCATTTTTCATTTTGCTTGTTTTACTGTTAAACTCAGCTAAAACTGATCTCCAAAAGGCTAGGGCATATTTGTTCTTTCTTTTTTTTTTTATTAACCTTTGATCTGTGCTTTCAAACTCTGGCACTGACTACTGACACAAACACACGCACACAAAGTGCTGACTGTGGAGGAGTTCACCCTGCGTTTTTGAAAAGCCATTTGATAGCAGGCAATTTGAAGAGTTTCTACTGAGCTGCATCAGCACACAGCTTTTCCCTTTGAGAGCGGCGAATGAGCATGCCTGTAGAAGCCACTCTGGTGGAGTGAAGACCCTGTAAGAAAGAACGGCTTCTTTTCAACAGAAGGACGTCGCAATTCACTGTAAAAAGGTCTCTTTTCCAGATCAGTACTACTGGTCACACAGCAACTGGTCTGTGTAATTAAACATTAATAGCAGCTAGTGTACAGTATAAACACAGATTTATCTTTGCTAGGTCAGTTGCACATTAGCAGCTGCGTGTAACAATAGATTTGATATTTAAGTGCATTCCCTTGTACTACATGTATACACAAATATATTTTCCCCTGCACTGACAGTACTATACATGGGCTGATGAAAGTCCAAGTTTTTTTTAAGAGAGGCGAGAGCGTAGGGTTTGGAAATGTAACGCGACTAACAGGGTCCTGATTCAGAGAACGATGGATATATTATTCCCTGCAGTCTGGGGATAAACCGTCAGCTCTGAGAGGCAAAGAGCTTTTATACAAATGCCTGTTAGAAACAACAAATCAAATAAAACACAAAGGAAACCACACAGGGTGGCATTTGTATAATTTTGTATAGCTGGTCTGTTATGGCCTAAAATAGACAGTAAACAGCAACCGAAGGCCTTACATTGGTTGCTAGGAAACCAATTAAACTAAATAAAGCGAGTGACTGTGGTGTGCACTGTGGCATAACCTTGTTATTACTGTTCTCAGTAATCATCTGATAGCGTCACTGAACAAACCTGTCTGTGAAATGCAAAGTTAGGGCTGAGAAAACCATTGTCCTGCAAGCCAGAATGGTAATCCACTTTCTTTTCAGAAGGGGCGTAAACGTTCAGATCAGTTTTAAAAGAAGATATATATATAGACGCACACACGCACGCAGTTCATGATTTACTACTGAATCAAGAATCAGGTTTTCCAATCAGATTTCGATATCCTATCTAAATGGAGTTTCAGCAGCAGATCCACAGTCTTCCTGCTTCCCTCACACTGTGTACCTCTTCCAGCCTGCAGCAGTAGCACGTTATAACTGGCTCGGATCACACTCTCCTGCATCACAGGGAGGCTAGAAAGGTTTTTCAAGCACCATTACTGGTTGTACATCTCATTGTCTTACAATGCCGCAAAGATCTTAAACATGTATTTTTAAAACATATTCTCATTTTACCAACACACCCCAATCAGCAAATTGAAGGAAATTAGGATACAGTGGTTTCAGCAGTGTGGCAAATCCACTTCTGAGTCCAAGCTCTTTAAGACGATACATTTTTACCAGAGAACCAAGGTAAAGAGTTGACTCTGTGCCAGACAGTTAAGGGCATCCAATATAATGCAGGGTATCGGTTGCAGCAGGCTACTCCCCCAAAGCTAACAATTAATCCAGCTATCGTAAAGCTTCACAGACTAAGAAATTCAGATAGCTGTAGCAGAATGTTGTTGTTTACTTTAAAAGGTGTTGGAGCAGCGCAATATTAACAGATTTAGTACTTGCAACTGAGACGCAACTGAATTCCAGTAGTGACAGGTAGCTGCTCGAACACGCCTGCTGCGCAGTTTACTGCCTTTCCCCATGGGCGCCACGCTGGCTCTTTGTTGGAGCCACAACGGTAACAGCAATGCTATCCTTCCTCTCATTTATAACCCTAGGCCTGCTTGTTAACTAGCAGTGCAGTTTCCATGTGACAATAACAACAAGGCCTTGTGCCAGATACAAGCTCTGACTCGAAAGTGAACCTTTTCTTTTGTGAAAGGGGAAAAAAAACAAGCACCAAACCTCAAGCGGTGTTTCTGAACATGTAGGTCCTTTCTTCGAACAGACTGGCTGATTCCATGCCTGCTTAACGTTGACATGGAATGCATTGAGCGGTAAACAAAATAATGTGGATGCATCATTTTTTCATGGGCGCACTGGACGCGGTTTAGAAAGAATTAACTCAATTGCAGCTATTAAAGAATCTATAATAATAATAATAATAATAATAATAATAATAATAATAATTAGTTTCAGGTTGGATTTTTGGCCAACATAATGTGACCTCATATCTCAACATAGTCAAAAAACAAATGGGTTGTATCAATGGCAATGATGTGTCTCAACTCACACTACTGTACTAAAACACAGCACTACAACTAGAAACACTTGCTATCGGGAAGGCAGGCTTGGGCAAGACACTACTGCTGGTGTTCACTGCACTGGCTAACTGAGACCTATTTTCAGACTGGTGAGCTTTCCTGTTTGACAACATTTTCTGGTTATTAAATTGACTACAAACCTTAGCTATTGTCGTGCCGTATTATTGCAAATGCTGCGAATTAGGGTTAATTGAACATTCCTGTTCAAATGGTCCTGATCCAGTCCTTCATTATCAGGAGCTTCAGAAGCAATGCAGTATACACAACTGCAATGAATCTTAATTTAAAAACACAAAGAAAATTGTGATGTACTGATAACACTGGGAAATGCATGAACATTTGAGGGTTATCTGTCACCTGGAAACAGATCTACTGTATATACATGCCTGCCTGGACACAGCACATTGTGCAGCATTTCACAAGTAACCAGACAAAACTGCAGTCAATGATGGAGGTCAAGTTTAATTTCAGGGGCAGGGTGTGTTCATCTTTGTCATGCACCAATGCACTGTACACAGCATCAAGACATAGCAACCAAGAAGCCTGTTCCTTAGTATATACACCCATACTTACAGGTAACCACATTTTCTTTATTCAGGTCATAACAGCACTTCTCTTGGGCTCCCAACACAATGCCCGTTTCAAATAAATGCACCTGACATATCACAGAACGCTTTACTGCTGCTGTTTTTGAATAAGGAATCTCACCTACAATGTGTCTCATATTTACAACTCTTCCGTTTAGAATTCAGCATGGCATTTCTTTACCATCGAGAAGCACGGTGATAGAAAGGTTGTGGGCTCAACATGGACAGAGATGCATGTATGTAACTGAGCCCTTTCTTCCTCCAGAGCCCTTTCTTCCTCCCACTGGGAGCTCTGTGTTTGGAGGTCTGGAGAGCTACTGGGTGACTAGCAAAACAGCACCATAAACCACAGCACCCAGTCTACTGACTGCAACAGGTAAATTAACAGAAAAAGGAAACATTGAGAAATGTCAAAAGGAACGGAAGTGAGAAGGATATCACACTACTGTAGAAGGAACCTGTCATACAGATTATTTGTGGACTTGTTAAATGCCATTTGGTTGATATATTTTTCAGTATACAGTATCTTGACTACAACTCCATGCATTTCAATACATAAAGAAAAACTACATCTTTACAATAATCTACACATACATACATACATACTTGCATGCATAACTGCTTCCACATTCAAACCAGAAACATGTCGAATATGTAGCACAGACTAGGCTGTCCCTTATACTTTTGAACTGGTTACGCCTAACCTGTATAATTAAGGGTAATACAGCTGCATGTAGGAATTTGAATGTTGCACCTTGACCGGACTGAAAACAGCTGTATTTCCTAAAGAATTCAACCCGAGCTCCTGAAGGCATGGGAGGCAGTGATTATTGAGGTATGATTAACCTTGCAGCCTCCTCTCATGACTGACTGTCCGTGGTGACCACGCCCTAGGTACAGTAAAGCTACCGCAGTAGGTGACAGTATTTTCTTTTCAGTGTATCTCACCTGATCAGGGGGCCCATTTGAAGCAAGTGTATCAGCAGTACTAGAGGTCGGTCCCGCCCCAGGTCCCGGTGGATGAACGTCAGTGCCAGCTGGATGAGAACAGACGGAACCAGCATGAACGTGATGGTCAGGCCCAACCAGAAGGGGTCATCGGACCAGCTGTAGTGATAGCACAGCACCGCCGCGGTCACGAACTCGGCAAAGTACAGCGTGGTGGCTATCAGGATGCTGAAAGGTGGTCTTACATCCGAGCCGGAGTGGAGCGCATACCCATTCTGGATGGGAGGCTGCTGGTCCACGATTTCTTCTTCGGCACTCTCACACATTTTTTCCATTTCACCAAAATAAATATTTCTACTTATTTTAACAGAAATAAACAGCTATACAAATCTTTGTGTGTGTGTGTGTGTGTGTGTGTCTGTTTTTGTTTTTTTGTTTGTTTGTTTTCTTTTCTTATCAACAGGTTCACGATCAGGTTCTCACGCCGAATTCGATTTCATATAGCAGCATTTGACATCTAACGTCTGTATTTGTTTAAGTTACAAACGCTTTTTTTTATTTTTTATAATAACAAATGGTGAATTTAATTTCAGAACTTTGATACTTTTAAGTTTGTGAAAAACAAACAAAGATTACTCGTTAAATTACAACTCAAGGAAAACACCACGACTCGCATGTATGCTACGTGAAAGAAAAATACGAATCTGCAACAACGGTTCAGTCGATATTTTCAGCAGACACGGTTCCACCCTACATAGCAAACAAAACAGTTTCTTCAGCGCATAAATAGAACTGAATATGGTTTCGAGCCTTTTACAGCAGCGCCTTTCCCACACGTGTCGCCGGTCCTTGGACAAAACATGAACACATCACTGACGAATCCCGCTGGCAATCCAAAGTGGAGTGAAGGGCTAGCAGCCCCCATTCACACGTTAAATCCAACAGCCATGCGAGCCTGTTTGCATTACCGTGTTCCACTGAGTTTTCATGCAAACCACCTAACCAACGACCAGCCCAACTGATCTGATGTTGTGAGCAAGAGTGTCTGATCAACAAGCTCAGGGTGTCTCCCGGGTCCCAGTGGCAGTACACACTCAAGTCTCTTAAAAAGTCCCATCATTCAGTGACTGTGTACCGTCATAGTTAGGGTAGGTTATGGAATAAAAAAATACTATTACGTTTACATTTCGCGGACCTGTTTAAACGTTAAATAAACCTAAGTAGATAATATTTCAGAGCATTATAAAAAACAAAAAATAGTGGTAGGCTACTTGCTTCCTTGCTAAAACGGTGTGCTGTCATTTGTTAAATGCAAGCACGTAACATCCCCCAGCAGTTACTCTCGACATTTTGTCTGTGTCGAGACTGCATGTTCTGCATCCACCGAATTGGTTGGAAGTAGGGGGCAGAAATGGGCAGGGAAGGCACCATTTCTGTACTTCACGTGTAGAATATGTAACTGTTTTGCTCCTATTAATGTATGGAGATATACATGTGTATAACCCATACAAATAAGCAAAGAATACAATAACCCTAAGAAACCCTTGAGAGGTAAATAATGAAAAAAGTTGGAATATAGCGTGTCCGGTCTGGAACAACCGGTGTGAATAATGTATTCATTAATGTATAAGTCCTTCCTTTACTAAGATGGCAGGTACAGTGCATTCCAATATACGAGTACAATGCATTCCAATGAATTGCATACATGATAATTGCATATTCCTGTTAACTTTAAAAAAAGAGAAGCATTTTTCTTATGAAAATGCCCATGCAGTAGATTCCTGTGAATTCCATATCCCGCGTGCCTAACCATTTTATGCATTTAATCAGAATAAGGAACATACATTTTTATTTGACAAGAACAAGGAACAAGTGTATTTCACAATCGTATGTCTCTGAAAGTGACATGCAGCAACGTGTTTTGCTTCACACGAGCAAAGGAGCATTAAGAATTATAGATATATTTTATATATATATATATATATATATATATATATATATATATATATATATATATATATATATAAAAAGCAAATCCAATTTTAAGCCGCTAAGTAGTCGAGGGGGGAAGCAATTTTAACCACTTCCTACTGCTTCTCATGCAGCTGCAGCTGTGCCTTAGGCAGACCAGTGAGCGAGCTTTAGGGCCAGGGAATGTATGCACACTCTGGCAGAGCAGTTGATAGGACTCTAAAATAAGGTACCAGCTGTAATGCAGCTGCTACAAACGTGTGTGCTGTGGTGTTTGCTGCAAGCCCCCAAAGCAGTAACATACTTCTAATAACCCTGCTGCAGCACGGAGCCATATTGTATGCTTACTCTATTGTGGGCTCAAGCTGAAGTGCCTAATTAACTCAAATACAGGCTCGTTAGTAAAACACTGGTGGCAGTGGCACTTAGTATCCTCCACGGGGGATATCGATGGATATGTTTTAGAAACCGGCCACGCTAGGGATACGAAGCTAAGTCTGCCTATATGCTGAGTGACTTTATATTTTCTTTCATTTATACCTTCAGTAACAATGGCCCATTGAATTGATTTGTGCCTTGGGACCGGCATTTCTGAATTTGATCACCCTTTTGTTTCACAAAGTCATTGGACACCACGGGACAAAAGGTGTTTTGTTTTATTCACAAGTGTCTGCGTCTCGCTTTCTGGTTCGTGTGAATGTGAAGCAAAGCACTCAGCTATCCATTTTTACACCAGGTATCGATTTACAACTGCTGTTACTGGAGGGCAGGTAACTGGTAGGCGCCAGTCCTGTGGCTGGAACCCACAACCGTCTCAACTGCTGTTAAGGGCATGAGGACCAAAGATAGAATTCCCAGAGCTTGCACTGGCTGGCATGCAGTGCCGTATTCATAAAGCTGTTTAACATGCTGGCAGAGAAATGTGGCGACTAGCTGATGCTTTGTAAATCTATAAACCATAGTGTAGAACACTCCCATACAGATATTCAAGGAGTCCCATGGTAGGATTCTAACCCTTCACCCATCTTTCATCTTTCGTATCAGTTAATGTACAGACTGCTGCACATTCCCAGCTGCTGCAGATTCATAGCCTACTAAGTTTTTGGCAGCAAGTCTGCCTGCCCTTGGGACGACCCCTCAGGAGAAACACCCTCTTTTCAAATTCAAACGGATCTGCAACGTGTGTGCGATTTATCAGGCATCTGGCTAAAGTAGGGACTGTTTTTATAGAGCAAACACAGGGTGACACAATCACATTCCTTCCAACTCTGCCATGTTAGCTGAACCAGTAACCAATACTGTAGGGAATTGCAGAAAACAATTGACCAAAAGAGAGTTAAAGTAGCCTTCTGTAATGTTGAGTGTCACGACTGGCACTAACCATTTGATACCAGCACTAAACCATTTGATATTGTACCACGGCTGTTGATATTGTAACATCTATCAGTGGTGACATACTGGAATTCATAGGTTCAGGTTTAAAATATCTTTAGAACAGACTAATCTACTTTTGTGGTCGTATGTTTTTTTTTTTTTATCTGACAGCTGGTGAAAAGATCAAATAAATGTGAAAAACTTCTGCAAGTGCCCTTAAAAGGACTTCATTTCGGTAGTGACAGTATGTTACAACAAACAGGAAGAACTAGGAAAACAGCAGTTCCACAGCTAGCAGTTACTATAAACCACTGCTCGGGCAGCCTCTGAATTCCTCTGACTCGGTGTGTTTCTGGCACTGTTTTGAAAATATTTGCATATTAGGCTTGTTTGTCACTTATAGCGTCAATGAGCTTAGCTTTTCCTTTGAGTCAATTAGAATGCCCCTGTTCAAAGATGTTCAAAGTCGAGTAGCCCTGCCTGCATTGCAAGGATTTCCTGTGTTAACAGTTCATGCATTATATGTACAAATATAGCAGGTTCTGTGTGTGTTAAATTGCTTGCCCTGTGTTTCTTAAATGGGTCATTTGTGAATTGTCATTTTGTGGTCTTGTAAAATAATTATCCAGATATGAACTCTTATAGCAAACAGAGTGGTTGATAAGAACACTTATCCTGATTCTACTGCTCTTTTATGACTTAATTAGACAAAGGCAGGAGGCATAGAGTTATCATGGGTAACAGGATATTTTTTGAACAGCTCCTAATACTGGTGTATTATTTATACTTGCATTGTTTTCAGTACTGTACCATATTCCTAGCACTTATGCACTGATAAGCTGAATATAGATATTAAAGATATTAAGTTTGTTAATATCGTGCATTGATTAATATAAATATGTGAAAAAATAAATGTTTTCCCTTAATAAGATTTTGCTCAAAAGAGCCAACATTATGATATGTTTAACATACCTTTGTCAAGGTCAAGGGTGTTTGAAAACAAACAGTGGACGCTCATTCATGTATTTCTATTTGAATGTATTAATGTGCTTGAATGTAATTTACTACAAAGTTAATGATGTAAAGATCTACTAGTCCTTTCTATTTAAACCTTCAGGCATCCTCGTATTGAGTCTATTCATGCATTTAGTTCCATTTTGATCTTCTATATATACATCTATATACTGTTAATAAATAAAGCTAATAATGTCATGGTGCCTATAATAAAGCACATTTAAAAAGATTCGTTTTCCACCTCAAGCAAAATGTATCTGCTATACTGGATTCACCAGCACTTTTGATTCTATTAATCATTAAAATAAACACTTTGAAAACTAATACCAAGTCAGATGCTCGGTTGGCAGGTGTTTCAGTCAGAAGGAGCAGGTTAATGCTTTGCTATCCCTCCAGAAGCACTCACGCACATTGCAGACTCAACAATCACTACTGCCGACTCATCCTAATGACAGGGTTTCTGGCTTATTTTCCATTCCCTGGAGATAATCCTGTAACAGTATCTGCATTTTTAATGCTGGAGGTATACTGTTTTAATTGTGTGCAGCTCTGTAGAAAACAGAATACAGTAATAGCTACTAGCTGTACTTACCCTCTCTCAATAGGGACCAGAAGATGATGGGTCAGTCAGCTACAGTATATAACAAGTCAGGTCAGAATAGTGAGGCTAAGAAGTGTAATCAATCCTACCACAGTCTCCCTTTCTTTAATCGCCCTGCCTTTGATGTAATCAAACAGTGCCTTCATGACTCACACTTTATAGCATTCTTACAAGGAAAGATTAGGATCTTGTACACATATTGGACTTCTCTCCATAAAAAAATGTCTTTATCAAAATAAGTAGGTTAATGACTAAGGCTGTAAAACGAATCAGAACCTTCACGTTGACTACCGTTAAGCCCTTTTGTCTTGCTCTGTAGGTCCGACGGCGGTACAGGCACATGGTTTTCTCTGCTCATTCGCTTCCCGGGTCACAGGGATTAGAGCCCCACGTAGCTGTGTATAAGGCATATGTTGGATGTTATGCGGAATTCAACCTGGCACTGTGGTAGGAAAAACTGGCTTCACTTGAGAAAGTCATAAATAAATTATTGGAAACAATAGCAAAACGTGCTTGTAGGAATGCTGTGTTATTGAGAGGCCAGTTTAGCACCCCTTTAAATCAAAAACAGGCTGATATGTCTTAGTGCATAAGAGTATTTACTAGAACCCCTGGAGAAATATCAGTAGTAGTTTTCTTGTAATACATGGTACCAAAAGACATGCAACCAAATTCCATATAGTTTCAACAACAACAACAACAACAACAGTAATACAGTAATAAACACACAATTAAAATGTAGTTAAGAAACACAAGAGCAACACCTTGTGGCCATAGACAATGCTGCTGGTTTTATTATTATTGCACTGTAAATAAAAAGAAAATAAAGTGTTTCTTTAAATAGATAATGAGATCAGTGATTTTGGTGTGACTTTAATTCAGGTGCAAAAATAAATTAATTAATTAATAAAAAACCCACCAGCTTTGAAATGAAGAATTCTGATGAATTTCTATGTTTTCTTAGGGAAAAAAAAACCTACTACTAATAACCAGTGTGTCTTATTACTCCAACCTGATAAATACCTCTCTCAGTCAAGGCAGATAAATAATGGAATTAGGTCAGAGCCAATGGGCTTCTGGGAAATGTAGTCCTGCCAGAGCATCATTGTAACTAGTCAGTAGCCTAGTGACTACAACTCCCAGAGAGCACCTGTAAATTCAAACCAGGCTGGGATTAGTGAATTATTTAAAGGCAGATTAGATTGAGCTGGACAGTGCAATGACTAGAGCAGACTGGCAGGGGACAGCTGCATGACAGCCGATATTCGACTGTAAGTTAACTGAGCTGTTTTTTTTTTTTTTTATTTCATACTTGTTAGTTAGTATTGGTAGCACATTAGAAAGACTAGTCTGAAAGGCTGAGTAACATGGCTGTTAAGTGTGTAATATGAATTGAGTACTTGGCTCAATTGAACAGCACAACGCTTGTTGTTTATTGTAAAGTATTACCACCTGGGGCACACATATAAAAAGCAATCTTTTGGCTCAAAAATCAATTCAAACGACCTCAACCAAGTTAAACTTTTGAGCATTGCTTCAGGAAAAAAAGAAGAAACTATTAAAAAAGACAGCATGCTAATCTCAGGACTTGATGCATGTGTCCTAAGTGGTTTCTGAGCGCTTTGTTAAGAGCTTATGGAGGGTGTCAGATGCCTGCTGAAATCCTGTTTATCCCCTGAGCAGGTACGCCACAGGAAACTGTTCTGTGAGCTTCCCCTAACAAACTGTCCCTCCCCCTGCCAATACACCATACTGCATCACTACCTGGGAAGCCCCTTGAAGAAGTCCACTATGGTAAATCAGCAGCATTGTTCTGTCATGGTATTTGCATGACTACGCTATTCTCATGGGCTTTGCCATGCTTTTCCATACTCATCTGTGTTTTACCACGCTTCAATATCCCTATACTATCCTTTGACGCTTTTAGCACTGTAAACTTTCATTAGGGCAAAGGCATAGGGTGAGATGCTGGGTGGATTTTATTCTGTACTATATTCCAAGCACCTTATGCACCAACAACTTGAATATAGATCTAGAATATTGAGTTTGTTAATACTTTGCATTTTTGGTTTTTCATATGGCAAGCTAACAACGACCTCCTTTCGCTTTAGATTTATCTAGTTTAAAATCTGTTTATTGTTTATTTTAGATACAGATTAAAGAGGAGATGTTGGCCCTTTTGCTGGCATCCTCCCACCATGTTCAACCTGATGAGCAACTGCTGCAGCTGGATCTCCAAGCTGCAGGAACCAGTCAGGTACCGTCTTCCATTGAGGTTACATGAAATAGATAAGAGCGTGGATGGAACAAAGTGTTAGGCAGTCACCACTGCTCCTCAGCAGATGAGCAGAACACACTCCAGGCTCTTCCGTTTGCAGTGACGCGGTTTCTGCAACAGAGTTTCCACTAGAAATGATGCATGGGGTTCTTTAGCTTTCTACAGGGTTTGTGTCAAGGTAGGCCTGTACTGTAACCTTTGCTTTTGGAAAGACTGTTTAATGTATATTTCTTCCATACAGGAAAGTCACTCTGCTCGTGGTGGGTCTTGACAATGCAGGCAAAACATCCACAGTGAATGGGATCCTGAAAGGTATTTATAATAATTATATAAAAACAACTTGGACTGAATTTTTTCTTTGGGTCTGCGTTCTTTAACTGTATTGTCACAATGTAATGAAAGTTGGACATGGTAAAACTTTTACCATGAAATGGAGTATCACAGGAGTAGCAGAGTATCTGCATATCTACATTTTAGTGGTAAAGTAAAATTTCAATATCTGAGGAGCAGGGCCACTTCCAATGATCAGAAATCAAAACCCACTACAATGTGTATTCCCTTTATCTCATAGTAAGTAATAGTTCAACTGACTAGCAGCGTTCTGTAGCTTGTATTTACTGCCACCTAGTGGTTGTTGTAGCTGGTCACGGTTGCACTCTTTACATGTAGTATTCCAGTGTATGTATAATAATAAAACAAAACATTTCAACCCTGTACTTCCCCACTCCCAGAACCCCCAGGGGACAATGCACCCACTGTGGGCATGGCCAGGACTGAGCTGAAGGTGGACCAGTTCGAGGTGGTGCTGGTGGAGCTAGGAGAGGGGGTGCAGGCGTGGGGGCTCTGGAAGCAGCACTGCGGAGAGGCTCATGGGATTGTCTTTGTGGTGGATTCGAGCGACAGCCAGAGGATCAGAGAGGCTAGGGATCTGCTGACAGACATGCTGAGGCACCCAAAGGTGTCAAGGAAGCCCCTACTGGTGTAAGAGCCAACGCAGAAAGACAATACCTGTAAAACTGTAAACACTCGGGTAACCCAATGATGCTTTTCCAGATATTTGTTAAACTGCATTCTAGTGTCAACTTGTATTTAATGAATCAAAACAGACTTCAAAAGCTTTCTGTAACTCCTTCTATAACTTCATCTTTCTATAACTCATGAGTACAGACTAATATAGATGCAATTAAAGATACAATATTTAAATAAACCTTCTATGACAAGTGGAATCACTTTGCCATTCACTGGAATTTCAAATTATGTTACCCTGTGGCAAGCCAAATTGCTACGGTTTAAATAGCTGAGCTGAATGACTCAATCTGTTCCACCTAGTCCCAGTATCCTGTGTTGATGGCCCAGTATCCTGTGTTGATGGCCCAGTAGCTTGTGTTGATGGCCCAGTATCCTGTGTTGATGGCCCAGTAGCTTGTGTTGATGGATGGACTGCTTTTTGTTTCAGGCCTGCTAACAAGCAGGACAAAGCCAGCGCCATGCTGGAGAGCGAGTTCATTGAAGTGCTGTCCCTGGAGAGGCTGGTGAACGAGAGTCAGACGCTCTGCCACATTGTGAGGCACAGCATTTGTTACCTGCTTAACGTGTCATTATGTGTTTCTGCATTGATTATTTGCTTACTAAATATTACAGCAAAACTTGAGCTGAGCACTGAAGGCTCTGCCCCATAATTAGCCTAAGGGAGTCTGATCAGAAGCTGGAATAGTTAGTAAGCATGGCAGATAATGATCTAAGCAAAAACAACAGAGAATCATGCAGATAACTATGCAGAGAAAAATACAGAGACCCATGCAGAGACCCATGCAGAGAACCATGCAGAGAACCATGCAGAGAACAATACAGAGAACCATGCAGAGAACCATGCAGAGAACAATACAGAGAACCATGCAGAGAACCATGCAGAGAACAATACAGAGAACCATGCAGAGAACCATGCAGAGAACAATACAGAGAACCATGCAGAGAACCATGCAGAGAGCCAAGCAGGACATGAATAAACAGAAAATAAATGAAATATTAGGAAAATGCAGATTATATCAAAGTCCATTAGTTATACTGTTTTGAAGAATTATAAGTTTGATTGTCATCAATCTTTTTAAACACAGTTGTTAAGGAAGTCTTTAAATGAAGTTTTGAGCCTATGTCTCGATGGCAATATTTAATGTTGATGGGTTTGTCTTTGCCGGAGCCGTGCTCTGCCATTGCGGATGTGTGGTGCTGGTCGGACAGGAATAGGCTGAAGGGACTGCGCTGGCTGCTGCGTGCGGTCACCCTGGACTACAGCGAGCTGTGTGCGCGCGTGACGAGAGACACTGCCCAGCCGGTGGGCTGGGAGGAGGAAGAGCGCAGCAGGAAGAGCCAGCGAGGGCGCAGCAAGCCCAAGGATGACGGGTGAGCACACTATGACCACAGCAAACATCCAATAGGGCTCCCAGAGGCTGGGGGAGCATAATAAGACCTAGGGGCTAGATGGCACAGTAGGCCTCTGACAGATAGGGTTTGAACCATGACTATTTATATTGGGTTCTGTGAAATGAATCCTGCCTGGTCATTTAATTGTTGACATCAAGACAGCAACACCACATCTAGGACCGCATCCACTATCTGGACCATTTCAGTACTGAGTTACTTCCTGTGTCAAGTCAGAAAGGAAATGAAGGAGTGGGATTACAGGGGCTTCATTGCAGTACATTAACATCTGTTGACAAACAGAAAAAAAAGATATGTTTAAAAAATAAAACATAAAAGTAAGTTTATATCTTTAGACTCGTTAGCTGGTGTTCTTTGTTCAGCAACATTCTTGTGCTTTTGTGCAGAGTTCAAGACAGCCAAACTGAACTTCCCATGGCAGACAATTCCCAGCAGTGGGGGTACAAGCCCTTGCCCAGTGGAAAACTGCAGCCCATTCGCACCATCATTAAAAAGGTTTGCAGGGTCCCACACTGTCCCTTATAAAAACAACTGCAGGGGAATATGGCAAGGGAAATAATTGTTGGGACGAGCTGTCATGGCGTGAGATTTCACTATATGGACAGACAGATAATAATAATAATAATAATAATAATAATAATAATAATAATAATAATAATAATAATAATTAGAACTGCCAGGCAGTTTTACAGCTCCCAAGCCCCAGCATCAGTACCCGTCTGAGCGTGTTTAGTTTCAATGTGCTAAGTTTAAAATCAGCAACTTCAACTCTTCCACAGAAGATTTTGAAAGTTTTTTTCTTCAAAAATGTGTCAGGCAGCCACCTTGTTTAACGCGAGTTTCTTAAAGGTCAGTTGTATTGCTACAGTGTCAAGGATGATGCTTGTGAAGTTTTGAGTTAGTCAAGTAAACCGTTTGTCAACTGAGGCAGTTTTAAATTTCAGACGTAAACATACACCAGGCGGCCATCTTGTTTTATAAAACATAACCATTTTAACATATTTATGTTCCATTGTTACTTGGACAATAACTACCATGTTTGGAGTTTGTTGGTCAAACAGTGTTCAAATAGCAGCAGTTTGCTATTAAGGGCGCGTTTCGATATGATTTGTGGCAGCCATGTTGACATGAAAATTTATGACAGCAACTTCTGCTTCTTAAACTTGATGCGGGTTTGGATGCTGATGACATATGCCAAGTTTCAGATCAATCGCTTCACCGGTTCCCAAGATGATTTCGAAAGGTTTTATCGAAAAATGCGTCACGGCGCCAATTGCATTCACACAGTTTCGAATCAGCAACAGTTTAAAGTTTTGGGAAGAAAAATAATAAAATAATAATAATAATAATAATAATAATAATAATAATAATAAATAAAAAAAATAATCACAAACAATAACAATAGGCTTCCCAGCCTTTGGCTTGGAATAATAATAATAATAATAATAATAATAATAATAATAATAATAAATAATAATAATAATATTATTGTTTACTGAAGGAAAATAAACTAAAAATGCGACTTTAAAGTTAAAAGAAGGTGCAGATAGAGGACGCGGAGGAGAATGAGAACGATCTGCAAGAACACCCGGATCAGAGCTGGCGGAAAGAAACGAAAGCCAGCGGGGCTACCGACTCTGTGTTGCATAGCAACAGGGGGGGTGAAGTGCTCAGAAAGAGCCCAAAAAACAGCGAAGACTTTCACGAGCAATCACACCGACTGAGTACAGAAGAATCGCCCAAAAAAAAGGTATTCTGAATGCTAAGCACTCTCAAGCTGGTAGTTTCTCATTTTGCAAATTTTAATGGAATATTCCACCTTAAAAAAAAAAAAAAAAACAGTTAATTAAATACCTGAGTAAACGATTTGACAGATTAAGACAGTCAGACACGCTCTTTTTGATATGTAACCCGAGCTGTTGCAGTCTGCTTAATCTGGGGCAGGTGCAATATAATAAAAATGCGTGTTTTCATTTCAAATTTAGAAAAACTACAAAAGAAGAAGAGAAGGACAACAAAAAATAAAAATAAAATAAATACTGAGGAGACCCCAACACACCCACAGCCTGTGGACCTTTCTGCGACATTTGGTACGTTTTAGCAAACATTAAGAGATAGAAAACGAAAAATTTACAAAAACGCTCACACAGCAATATGTATTCAAACATGTTTTCTTTTCATAGATCTCTACCGAAAAGCTATATTGTCCCTCAAAGCCAGACAAGAACAGAATCAACGAGAAGGGAACATCACTTAAAACTTATCTCAGCAGCCTTGCCCTGCTGCTGTCCCTGCTTCCAGCCTGTACTGTGTGTGTGTGTGTGACAAATGGTAACTATAAATCATTATTTTCAAAATAAATTCTGACGCCATGGTATACAAACACAATTTACATTTTATATGAAACAAATAAACACAAAACAATAATAAGACAAGTCCTCTGTGGTTGGTATAGATGGCACTTGTACGTAACTCTTTGTTGAAAAGATTGAATACATTGCTGAAATTAAAGCTACAATAAATTAACAGCATCGAGTTGAGAGAGAGAGAGAGAGAGAGAGAGAGAGAGAGAGAGAGAGAGAGAGAGAGAGAGAGAGAGAGAGAGAGCTGGCTGGCTGGCTGGCTGTACAGGCACAGGAGAAATGGCTTTGCCGAAGACAATTACCATTGTAGCTCTTTCCATCGCTTTGGGTCTCTTCTTTGTGTTCATGGGAACCATCAAACTCACCCCAAGACTGAGCAAAGATGCGCACAGTGAAATGGTAAGTGGAAATACCAAATACAAATTAACACGATCTATATATACCGGTATTATATAAGCGGCGTTTGGAACACGATGATAATGCATTATACATCTCCAGCCTCGAATTAATAGAAGGGCGGTGGTGTATTTTAATTTAAAATAAAAGCGTGAATGTAGCACACGTTTGAAAAAGTCTATATACATCATGTTTTTTTTTTTTATCAATTATTTGTGTAGCATTTTATTTATATTATTTTACGTGTATTTTATACATCGGTGTATTATTATATTTTAATGGCGACATTTTGGTGGTTCTCACACTTTTACTGATTTAAAGACTGTGCAACAAAATAGAATTACGTTATGTAGTATATATATATATATATATATATATATATATATAATATATAGGCCATAATGCAACATATATATATATATATATATATATTATATAAAAACTAGAACTCGGAGTGGCACTGTCTACATCATTAATGTTGCTGAAACGATTTTGAGCAATCTCACAACCCTATTCCGCCCATTGCACAGATACCCAGGAGAGCTGCCGTGTGCCTTATCACAGTGAGACATTTCACACACATACCATTACCAGAACATTCGGAAGGCTATTGTAAACGATTGAATTAAAAGGACATTTTTAAATGTACTGACCTAGACCCAGACTCTGTCACTATTCATTTTGAAAGTGATTAAAAAAAAATAATCCCAGATTAAGAAGAATTTACTACGGTTTACACCAGATACGACCTGCCAAAAAGAACAATACATTCAGGTATTACTGTATATACTAATATATTGCAGTTAATTACAGAATGTAGATCAGGGGTGGGGGGCTGATTAACCCGATTGGCAGCGCTGGAGATTGGGTAGTTTTGAAAACAAAGGGGTTTAAACTAAAGCTCCACAGTTTGGAAGCATCTGACTTTGCGAATAGATAACGAGGACGACTGTCCTTAATTCCTCTGTGTCTGAGGGCTTTGTGTGTGGGTCTCCACCAGTAGGCCTGCAGCAAAAAGATTATCCGCACACATTAGGGTAGTAGGTGCTTCATTTGCCTAGCTGTTATTACCAATATTTCAAACCTGTGATTTTGGAAAGTTGCCACTCACAGTAGGTGGGTTTTATTTTTAATTCAATATAAAATTGTTCCTGCTTAGCACCAAGAGAAGATAACATGAGCCTAAATATAACACCGTGGTAGCTTTTAACATCCAACCAAAGCAAGTGCAGGATAATATTATTTAAATTACACTATCATTTTTATTCAATATACACTCCTTTTATATAACAAGCATCACTGTTTTAATGGGATTCTCAGTTATAGTTATGGTACCACTAACTAATGTTGTTTGGTTGGTAAACTTGCCCTAAAACAAGGGTGACTGGCGAACACACATAACAGGATATTAAACAGGTTAGAAATTAATCCCACATTCCTGACCTTGCTTTCCTTGTGCCCCTTACAGAAACGAGCCTATAAAAGTTATGCCAAGGCTCTCCCGGCGTTGAAGAAGATGGGCATCAGCTCCGTTCTGCTGCGGAAGATCATTGGCTCAGTGGAGGTGGCATGTGGCATTGTGTTGACCCTGGTTCCAGGGAGGCCGAAGGACCTGGCCAACTTCCTTCTCCTCCTGGTCATGCTAGCCGTTCTGTTCTTCCACCAGCTAGTGGGGGACCCCCTCAAACGCTACGCCCACGCCTTGGTCTTCGGGATCCTGCTTACCTGCCGGCTACTGATCGCCCGACAGACCGAGGATCGGGCAGAGAGCAGCGAGAGCAGGAACGGACAGGCGGACGCACAGGAAAAGAATAAAGTGAAGGTGTCCTAATCTCCAGACCCCCGGCCTGAGCCCTGTCGAGACGAGGCACGGCAGTCGTTAAAAGAGACCCTAATCATCAAAGTGAAGCTGCAGCTTTCCTGTCCAGCAGACTGTTGTTAATTTCTCCAGATCTGTAGTTCTCCCCTGAACAGTTGAAATAGCTTAACTCTTTTATTTTAAGAACATCTTACCACCTTCCTATAAAAAAAAAAGAGTTTTAAAGCTGCAGTGTCTCCTTTTCTTTACTGAACTGACTATATGCACACAACAATTTAGATAGCTTACATCTTGAGTTTTGGTCTTTAAATACTGGTGGTATCCAGGGGATATTTTTTGTTCAGCTGTACTGTCATTTCTAATCAATTCTTTTAACCATAGCAAACACATGTGAAAAAACAGAATTTTCTTTATAGTCTCAAAAAGGAACACTGTGACTTTAAACACAGCCTAGATACAGAGGTTTCAAAAAGAGACAGTTAAGAACATGCTTTTGAAGGCCCGCTGCATGTTCCTGCTTGTGATCTTCTCCCCTCACTCTCCCCTCTTGGTACTGCATCCCTGTAAGTCTGCACACTGCGGTAAAAGGATGCTCCCCTCAATCTGTTCTAGTTTGTATGCTATATGGGAGTGAAATTGACAGCTTTGTATCTAATAAATTGCTTTAGTGTCACAGAAATGCATTTCCAGCTTTACAGTTCAGTTCCTGCATTGATTGAAAAGTGAAAAAAAGCAATTTGACCGTTGCTGCTGTTGGAAGACTTTAGTGTAAAGCTTTAAATGCAATTTTATGCCAAAGCAACAAAAATAATCTTTTTTTTTTTTTTTAATGTACATATTGTTTTATGATTGCTGACCTGAAACTGTAATTTATCAGCTTTTGGTTTGGTAGAGGAAGTTGCTGGCAAAGAAAAACTGAACAAACATCCAGACAGGAAGTGTTGGTTCTCTGATGTACATGTGATGCGATAGCAGACTGAAATAGGGGGCTTGTAATTTCATTGAAATGATACCTGAACACAGGTCAATTCCAATAAAGTATCTTATTTCAGTTTGAACTATACCATGTTGTCACTAAATGCAATCCAAATCCTGTGTTTGTTTGTTTGATGTTTAATTCAGAAAGTTATTCTACATGAAGAACAGTATTCAAAGTAATACAGTTTCATGGGAAATCTCTGGTCCAGTACATAATTCTGAATTGGTACAGTATGTGGTTATTTTGTAACATTTCCAGTAGGTGCTGTGTCACCTGCAAAAATATCAGCTTGATAAAAACCAATGTGATCCCCTTTATCTTAAGGTCTGTTTTGGTTTTCATTCATGTGATGATAATTTACTGGACCCACCACCATCTATTCAGGCACTGAAATACAGTAAATACCTAATGCTAATAAAAGCACAGTGGCATTAAATTTGTACATTGTGTCATATTCTTTGGGAATGCATATTCACCAGTCTTCTGCAAACCCTTATCAAGGTATAATTTGAAGGTAATTATACTTTAACTGCTCGATCTGTGCACCATTTCTCTCATGATCTTGAAAAAGCAGTAGGATGCTACACTGAACGATTAAAAAAAAAAAAAAAAAAATTTCACAGGGACACATCACAGGTGACATCCTTCACTCATTTCAGATCACCAGTAAACAATTAAAAAGCACTCTCCCACACAATGTATACCAGATGTGCTTCCTCACATTAAGAATCAAATTACACTCAAACTTGTGTGTCAATTCATATTTCTTTTTTTATGGAAAGCCCTTGAAACAGGCTTAAAATGATGACATGTTTGTTTAGAGCACCCCTACATGTTTATGATGTTATTAAAGCTCTTTGTGATGGTGGTCCACTATGAAAGGTGCTATATGAAATAAAGATTGATTATAATGAGTAGCTTTGTCATGCACATGAGGGCTACCCTGGCACCATTTTCTCATTCACATGTAGGGTTGCCAACTGCTCCAGTTTTCCCTGGATCATCCCAGCTTTGAGTAAGGTGTCCCGGGAGTTCAATATGCCTTCCCGGGACGCGAAATGCCAGCACCATAAATTGAGCCCAGGTTAGATAAATCATATTCCTTTCCTTCACACAGAAGTGCCCTTACCTAGCACTGCGCATGTTCCACGCCACTCAAGTCTTTTCCACCGGAACTACGACGTCATGGCAGACGCCAAATCACTGCGCTTGCGTAAACGGTCGCGCCTAAGTTTGAATTTTTTGGGGGGATTGTTTACCTGCAATCCGGAAACTCAGCTATTGAAAGCCAAAATACAACACTACAGAAACAAACAACTGATACAAAACAGATACAGTTTGAACACGGAGTAGTTCTGCGTTAAAGATCACCGAGTGTGGAGTGGCTGCTTCTTGGAGATCCTGTATGGTTGTTGTTTGGCCTTTCTTTCCCGGTGGTGGTTGAAGAGCTAATGCGTGGACTAGCATTGTGTTTGGACATCGTTTCTACTGAGGATAAAAAGGGCATCCCTGAGGTTTTCTTCAGAGACTGTATTTTATACGGGAATACGAATTTCAATGTAAACAGGAATTAACAATTTACAAATACAAACAGAAAATACTTTGTAACACGAGCTGAGTGCGGATGCTGCGCAATTAGCGTAAATTCCGACTACTCTGCTTTTATTCTAGTCTATTTATTTATTAATTTCAATATCATTGTTATTACCGTGAATGTATGTACGAACAGCGGTCTCCACCGGTATCTATAAGAATCGTGTGTCTAACGGATGCAATGTAAGCCTCCACCTTTGGTTTTATTTATTTTATATTTTAATTTTGTTGGACTTAAATGCAAGTGAACGGCTGAGACGATCCAATCATTGAGCTATGCTGAGGAAGTCTGGACGGGAATCCTCTGGTTCCAGAGCACAAAATGACAGCACATCGTCACTGGACCACAGCCAACGATCGAGTTCGAGTACCAGGCGGAAAAGGGAGGCAGAGGATCCATTACAGTTGGCCCTACTGTACTTTAAAGAAGGTAAGCGTTTAAAAATCATGTATAAGTTACTACCAATAGCTGTTTTGCAATGAACCAGTCTTCGTTGCAACTAGGATATTCGTATAAAAGTAAATACAATGTGTATTGGTGAATAATAATAATAATAATAATAATAATAATAATAATAATAATAATATGTATGAGTTTGAGTTGTTTAAGGCGGTGACAATGAATTCAAGATACAGACAACATCTCCTCTCAGCCCATCACACACTGGTTCAGTGTTGGTTACTGCTACCCCTTTCAAAGATTTCTACTCTACATGTATTAATTATCAAAACATGTCCTGGTCAGTTGTTACAGTTCATTCTACAGTGTAAGCCTACTCGACTTTTACATGTTGCAAATATTGCTTCTGCAAACTGCTGTGTAAACCAATGGCGCCCTCAGAACATCATGAGTAAATGTGTGTGTGTGTGTGTGTGTGTGTGTGTGTGTGTATATATAATGTGCATGCTGTTTCTTTGGCACTGTAAACAGGGAGCATGCACTGAAATGGGTTTTTGTGTTAACTGTTCAATCCTTGTTTCTTAAAGTTGAAGCTGGTACTCCATGGCGAGGCAATTATGTCCTGGAGAAACACCTTGACACCATCGAGCAGACAGCATTCAATAAGGGATTACCTCCAGAAGGCATTGATATAATGATAGACTTTGCGCTTGGCCTACGAATGGGTAAGGTGAAATTTCTCAGCTGTATTCACAGATTTTCATGGTCCTTTTTTACAGTATGTTTTTCCCTGCAGTGATGATGAAATAGAAAGTTATGCAGATAATAGAAACACTTCCTTCCCTTAGAATTGTTTTTGTGTGGCACTATTTTTCAGGCAGTGTTTTAGGTGTGCGGGTCATGAAGGCTCTGATTCCAGCGACAGTGGTACCTCAGAGCGCATTGATAAAAGGAGTGTCCTGGTTCTGTGTGGGAAAGCTGCCCTCAAACTTGCAGGTAAATATTACTGCATTATGCAGAGGTACTGTCCCATTCTCAAATGGTTCAGGACAGGCATGCTCAGCCAATTCTAGAACTATGCAGAAGGCATGAACTGCTCCCGAATTCTTTGTTCAATTTATTATTGGATTTATATTTAACTGAACTGCAAATAATACTTTGTGGAATGATTTTTGGTTATTAAAGGTATTTTCTCCCATGTTTAGGTCATGTTTTTCCGCTGGTTTATTACCGTGTTTGACCTGGTTGATTCAAAGGAGCAGCTACACTTGCTGTATGGCTTTTTATTCTGTTTTCTGACAGATGAGCACTTGGTAAGAAAACAAGATCATCTTTCATATAGATGGGATAAATTGCTTGCAGTACTAATCTATGCACATTCACAATTCCATATATATTTTTTTAACAGTATCTAAATGCATCTTGATTTAGCCAAACTGTTTGGGGTGCCCTAACAAAGTGTCAATTATATGAATATTAATCAATTATACATTTCAAGATTTACATTAACCTACTGACTATCCAAATGTGCAACCATGGTATGTGTTTCTTATTTTCCCTTATACTCTTCCATCTCCTTTAGTGTCCCTACATCTGCCACTTGCTGTACCTTTTGACCACAAAGGAGAGTGGTAAGTGGGAAATGCATGTACAATAACAATTTTATTCAAGGATTCTTCTTAATGCGTTGAGCTGCGAACATTTGCAGCACATTTTTTAAACAAATGATTTTAGTGATTTGTTTAACAAAACCCTGTCTCTTTGTTTCCAGTTAAACATTACAGAATAAGAAGATTACTAGACCTTCAGGCCAAAGTGGTAAGTATTATTAGTACATAATACACTGTGGTAGTTATGAAACCAAAAGCCTCCATCTAAATGTATCCTGGCATTTATTTTCTTTTGGTTACTCTTGAAATAATGTAACATTGTTTTTCTTCCTTTTGCAAGGGAAAACAGCCATACCTGCAGGCCTTACTCTCCTTGTATAAAGTTTTCTGTCCTGATCTGGTCACCTTTTCAATGCCATCAAAAATAAAGGTATGTACAGTTCTTTTAATTAGTGTTCTTATTTAAAGAATACAAAACCAGTATAAATATGTTGACTAAAATGGACTTGCACCAGAGCTGCTGGAATTGAAATGGATCGTGCACAGTATTTGAAACCTATTTTATTTATTTTTTGTTCTGTATTTGACCTAATGGAATGCATGCTTGGCCATGCTGTTAAGACACTTTCTCTCCTCCCCCTTCGCTATCCAGAGTGCCTTCAAAAATTATGATTCCAACTGGAAAACTGCAATCGCTGCAGTGCAGAAAAAGAACAAAGTGGAAATATTAATGCAACTGCCGAACAACATTGCACAGAAAACAACATCCAGGAAACGGGTATGGATGTATTTTCCTTATTCTCTTCCTTAGGGATGACCGGAGACTGGCAATAACATTTATTAAAAAAACAAAACAACCAACCAATAAACAGCAATGCCTATGAGTGTATAAACTTGCCGAGTCCAGGAATGTAGATAATTAGAACAAGTGTGCCTCTGTATTCCCCAATATTTTGACACATGCAATAGCATATATTCTTGGCTAAATAAGCATTTTTTTTATTTCTTATCTTTGCAAAACTATAAAGTCTCGGAAAAATAAGTGTAAGTTAGCCATATTAAGATTTATTTCTTAGTTTTCCAATAAGATAGAATTTACCTGTGAATGACAGCCCTTATTTCGGGAATGTGTGTTGATTAATCTTCTGTTCTCTCTAGAAATGGAACAGCAATTTGAATGTGCCTCTTGCGAGTAGCAGCGTGTCTGAGATCAATAATAAAGCATCGATCAGCTTGTCCAGGAATGCAATGCTTCCTTTAGAGCAGCTCCGCACTTTCTCTCAGCTCTTGCAGAACGTGCACCGCATTGAGGTAAGCTTGTTTACTATTACTGTTTTATAGGACACTAGTAGCTTCAAATCTGCTATACAAGCACTTTAGTGTACGCTACAGTGTGAAGGACTTCCAACTGCAGTAACTAAACTGAATGATTTACACTTGATTGTACAGAATTCACAAAGAAGCACAATCTCTGGACCAACTTCTGCAATGAAACAGTTTTCATTACTAAAAAAGTGATCTCTGTTAAGCAAGAAATATAACATGCATTTAAATAGTGTTAAAGTAACATCAAATTAAAGATTGTTGGATATATCTAGGTTTAATTGATTAGTTTTTAGCTCATTGTGTAGTAAGTTAAACTTAGCCTAGTTAATGTTTAAACTTTAAGCCTCTACCAGAGTTTACCATATACTGTGTGAGGTACAGTCCATGGTTGGTGGTCTAAATACTATAGCCATGAGATGGGCCTGTTTTATCAATACAAGGCTGCACTGCCTTTACCCGCTTTCATTGTTGGTAGGTGTTAAGATGAGTGGTTTCGTAGCTGACTGGCAAAGAAGGCAACATTTTAATTGTTCAGAGTTTGTGGTTCTTGTGAGTTATGTTTTTAAAAAATATATACTTGGATAAAAGTTATTCCAGCTCATAAGATCAAAGGGTGTTGACTTGCATCAATTAATATTTTTCTGTCTTCACATATGAATGCATCATGAACAAATGGAGGAAAATCCCTCCCCAGGATGTGGTCCACTTAACTAAAATGTCCCATATAAGCATACAAATATTGATCAGAATAGCTTACAAGTTAAAGGCGTAAAAGAAAACTCTTAACATCCTGGCACTCGCGAGCGATACCTACTCGATTGTAAGCTGTGAATTTTTTTTTTTCTTTTAGTTTCCAGCACAGATGGGCTCTGTATTGAACTCTCCACTGCTTCTTCATTACATTAACTGTGTAACTGATGACTCAGTGTTTCTCAGACTGGACTATTGGCTGGGTCATGCATTGCAGGAAGGTGAGGTTTTTTTTTTTTTTTACAATACAAACATTTTATAAAGTATTTTAGTTTTAATCATCCAACTGTTTTGATCAGTGTTTTTTTTTCTTAATTTCTAAATGTTTTCATTGGCAGAGTTCCTGTTTTGCAAGGATGCTAATAAACAGAACACTTCTGAAGCAATGGAGTTCTTCAGTAAACTGATCACAGCACAGCAGTTCCTACAGGTGAGCATGGGCACAGAAAGGACACTGTTTTGAAATCAGTTTTTAAAGAAGATAAGCAGAACCCTTCAGTTTCCACCCTGTAGCATCCTAAACGAACTGTGTTTTTCAGGAAGGATTCTCTAGTTGTGAGACGTTTATCTACAAGTTCCTGCATGTTTGGAATGGTTCGGAGTACCGCTCGCAGATCCTGAGCCTGATGAGCTGGATTCCTATGGCACCGGTTACAGGTACTCTCATTCATGCCAGTGAAATACAGCAGATCTTGTCATTCTTCTCCTAGCAAGCCACCCTTTGATCCAAAACTCATTTTAAATGATTTAAACTGGTAGAGTAAGCAAAGTTCCCTGTCTAGGATAACATCTTGTATTGACAAAAGACATTCTACTTCTATGTATATTGGATGAACTCATTAAAAAAAAAAAAAAATGTGATCTACATTAAGACAGTTAAATTCAAGGTGACTGGTGAGCACCGTACTTGCTTTTAGAGCTGAAAGTGATGTTGCAATCAAAATATCACTCTACTTTTTGTCGTTACTGTACCGAGTTTGTATTGTAACTGATGTCCCTGCGCTTCTGTTTATACAGATATGAAGCAGCTGCTGTGTGAACCCCTAATGCTGCTGTTCTTTAGCTCCTCTGTATTTTTCAAGGTATGTGTAGTTTCATTTTTATTTTGTTCATCGTTAGTGAGAATTGATTCCATCTGAAAGGCACAGCATTAAACCTTTTAATGCAACAATCTCTCTTTCCAAGCCATAAAATATTTAAATGGATTTTTACGTAGAACTGACCATTCTGAGTTGCAGTTCTGAACTTGGCATAAAATGCGAGTTTTGTGGTGTCTAAGCCACTGTGAAAGTGAAACTTGAAATGCGTTCAAATAAAGCTGACAATCCAAAATTAAAATGACCTTAATTGAATAAAACTGTTAAGTACTTTAAAACCGCTGGTCTGGCTGTGTCTAAGCTACTGTAAAGAGTTTTAGTTCATTTGATTGATCTACTTTCCTCCACAGTGCAGTGTGATTGAGTGCCTAAACAACATGCTGGTGAATTGGTTGACTTGGCATTGTGTGTATGCCACAGAGGATATTGACATGAATCTTCCTGGCCACTCCCCCATGTGAGTACTAGCCCCACCTTATCATAGAGATGTGTGTTTTACATCGTAATAAGCATTGCTGGAACCATTTTTATCTCGTCATGAGTTCTGCCATTAAAATAAGCAGTACTGTATATTGATAATGAATTATTCAGTGGTGCAGGGATCCACTGCAGAGATATATTTGTGGAAAGGTTTTTCTACTGTGTCCTTTATTCTTTTAGATTTATGCCGAACTTTCATTTCCATAATGTAACTACTTCTGCTTGTTTCATATTTAAGCCCTGGCTCCATCATGTTTTGAAAAATCTGTTTTTCTTGCAGGAATATGACCCTTTCTGAATTGGTGAACTCAGTTATTGAGTTGGTTCAGTTCACAGGTCGAATCTCCACCATAGGGCTTCACTTGGAGGGATACAACACACTGTTGCTACATTTCGTTCTCGGTTTCTATGAAACAGTAAGTAGACTTAATATGGTGAAAAGTATTTAAATAAAACACAATAAATTGTCTGCATTTGAGACAGCATGTTGACACTAATCGAATCTAAATTTTTTTGCATTATTTTGATGAACTGTAAATTGAAGTCCAACTTCAATGTATTATTTTATTTTAACTAGTGTATCAGTAGAACAGGCTCAAATAAACAATTGGCTGTGCAATCACTAGAGGGCAGCATCATATCTTCCTCTAGTGAAGTAAGTGTTTGTTTTTGGCCCTTACGATCTGTCAAACACGCCAACAAAGAGAAAATGATGAAACAAACAATTCCAACTAACACACAATTTTTTTTATTATTTTATTATTTAAAATAAACTGAGGATATACCCAGTGGTATAACATGGTTAATTTAGCCCTGGCAATGACTCAAGATCCCTTGCTCATGTAAATTATGCCAGTATTGTATATAGTGGATTATTTGGGGCTCGTCATAAGAAACAGCTGATTCTCTGCCCCTCTTGCAGGTGTCTGACATGTATTTGAAGTATGACATGCCTTTGGTTATCATGCCCCCTGCTGGTGTGTTTTACCCTGCTCTGATTAGCTTAGACCCCATCAGCGTGAACCAGCTTTGCCACATCATGTACAGGTAAGATCTGAAAGCGTTGCGGATAGCCTAGCAAAAATAAAATGTGTGTGTGATATATTGTTTTGTGGTTCAACTATGCTTGAGTATTTAAAGCAGGCAAGTGTCTATTCTAATATAGATTTCTGGTCACTACACTTTATCAGTGATCAAGCTTTATATCTTCGATTGGATTGTAGCTGACCCTCCATGCATATATTTACTTTAACTTATTTTGAAGTTGTATTAGTTTCAGCACGATTCCTGAGTTTTTTTTCAGATTTTCCATCGGTGTATGTAATTATCAGGATCATTGTTATAACTTAGTACAATGTTGTTGTTTTCAGATACCGAACAAACTTGGTTTCTGCAAAGGATCCAGAGCTGCAACGGAAGGTATTTAAAGCTATGTTCAATACAAACAGGTTTCTATAATATAATGCATTGATGGACTGTTTTTACATTAACATGTTCCCTTTGATTTAAAAAAAAAAAAAGTCATAACGACTGTATATTGGGTAACAACAAAACATCATCGCTTTTATTAAATATGTTGCTACTAGCCTACTGTGATATTTGCAGTAATTATCTGGTTATAATCCCATTATTTTTTTCATTTGGATTTCAGAAGCGTTTTCACATCAGCAGTAAAACATACAGCGAGTTCAATCAGTATGTAGTTTCTATGGTGAACTGCTTGTGGAAGTCCAAGGCATTCATAAAGGATAACCATCCCATGGGGATTGAGGTTAACCCAAATCTACTGAATGAGACCAAAGTGGCAGAATACAGGAACAGCTTTAACATTGTCCACCACCCGGCGCTTATGGGATACGCAATTGACTTCTTCCAGAAGGTAGGGGGACTGGTTCATTTAGCTCTTGGATTAGAGTTTGTCTCGCCTTTCTAGTTGAAAATGGGGGAGGGAGGACCTGTGGAAATACAGGGCTTTTTTTTCTCTTCATTCAATCGTATAGTTCTGTGTTTTACTGTGCTGTATATATAAAATGTGTCATTCATGTTATCTACAAGTTCTGATATAGTTTCAAGAAGATGCCCCCCCCCCCCCCCACACACACACACACACACATTTCCACCTTTTATGATGTTTTAATAGAAAAAATAAAAATCTCTAAAGTTCTTATGAAATTACTTTTTCACTTAAATCCTCCGTTTTCTCTTTTCACTCAACCCAAAATTGATTTGGCTTTTCTGCTTTTTAGTGTTGGCCAGACGACAAACATTTGAACATAAGCTCCATAAAGGTATGAAGGATTTGTTTTATTCGATTTTAGTTGGGGCAATGTAACTGATAGCTCTGATTCCTACTGTGTGCTCAGTTACACAAAGTAGTCTGTGTATTAAAAGGATCTGAAACAAACTCTTATTGAGCAACATAGAAAATGTAACATGTAATATTAAGGAAATCTTGTTTGAGTTAGATGGACCCAGTGAGATACTGGAATTAAATATCAGTAACATTGTTCATTGAATTGTGCAGCAGATAGTAAATGGGTTGTGTCTTGACAGTTTCTGTCCTCTCTTCTCCTGCAGGGCAGGCACTGGGATTGGTACTTGGAATATCTGTATGGCCACGGCTTCCATGGCCTCCAACAGTTTATTGAAAGCAGCATCACCAGAGTAGACCATTCAGTTAGCAGGATTGCAAAGCGCTGAGATGCAGCTTAATTTCGTCTGGACATCACCTCTGCAGTGCTAAGCCTGTTATGGACTATGAGCTTTCATCACTTCATTACAGAGCAAGACATCTTCTTTTGGCTTCTAATTAACTTTCTCCTTTCAAGACAGGCGGGTGAAGATTTTCTGTTGTTCTTCTCTCAGTCTTCATTAACTGCATCGTACATTTCCTTTGGGCTTGCTAACATGAGAACTGTTCTCTAGATTGGATTTTACAAACTGTCAGGTCCCGGTGTTTGTGAAATATAAGGGCTGTAGGCGTGGATCTGTGTTGCAGCAGCCCCATAACTGACAGCCTACTGAACAATAGCAATGTGTGGCAGTCCTTTAGTTATTTCAGCAAGATTGGAGAAACTGGACTGGTGAAGTTTTTGTACTGTCTGGACAGTACAAACGTTCTAATTTTAACTGACCAGTGTTTTTTTTGTTTGATTTTATGGAAGTTTTTTTAATTATTATTATTATTATTATTTACTACTACGGAAAATAAAGATTTGTCAGACTTTTCAGAATCCAAGGACTCCTGTTCAGTAGTGAGCCCAAGACCCTGAGTCAGTCTCGTCTTCACTTGGATGTAAAATAAGTGTACTTGTAATGATTTCTTGTTGATTAATAATTTACACTGTGTTGTTGGATGAAAAAGTCTTGGAGGTTTAAGACCAAACCTTGGAGGTTTTATCCCAAATACAGAAACGATACAGAGCTAATCATTCATCTTCCTTGCTAGAACTGGTACCATCGTTTACTGGGATTCACAGTTACATGTACAAGTGCTAATCTGGGCTCCTCAACTGTTAATTGTCTACCTAGAGCAATATTCTAGTTGTAAATCAATCACCTTTGTAAGGATCCTCATTCCATGATAAGTGATTACTGAAAGTATTACCATTGGTGGTCTAACAAGTTTCATGATATGGTAACTTTTCTGGAAGTAATTATTTGTACATAATTATAGCATTGTATTTAAAATCGATGTAATCCACTTTAACTACGCTGTCATTTTTAGCTTTGTCTCTTAACCAGTAGTCCCACTTATCACCCTGTGGCATTGCAGTCAATCTTCACAGCACACGAAGGTCACTTAAGGGGCTAGCGGGCAAAAAGCTTTCATGGACTTTTTTTAAAAACCATGCACACTTCTTAGAAAGCCATTATTTCATATTCCGATTAATGGATATGTGTGCCTAAAAAGACAAAGATAGCCTTTATTATCATTGCTGTCAGAATTGAATTCCTGTATTGGGTTTTTTATTTACTTTTTGCCAGTTAAAACGCCCTCTGCCAAGGGGGTTTGAAGTTCTCATAGTTGCTACAGTGGCTTTCAAAAGTATTCACCCCCCCCTTGGACTTTTCCACATTTTATTCTGTTGCAACATGGAATCAAAATCGATTTAATTAGGTGATCAACACAAAGTCCACAATGTCAAGGTGAAAGATAAAATCTACAAATTGTTCTAAATTACAAATAAAAAACAGAAAATAATTGATTGCATAGTATTCACCCCCTTGAGTCAATATTTGGTAGAGGCACCTTTGGCAGCAATTACAGCCATGAGTCTATTTGGATAAGTATCTACCAGCTTTGGACAATTTTTGCCCATTCTTTTCAGAATTGCTCAAGCTCCGTCAAACTGGATGGGGACCTTTGGCGAACAGCAATTTTCAACTCCACATATTCTCAATTGGATTGATGTCCGGGCTTTGACTGGGCCACTCCAGGACATTTGCCTTTTGGTTTTTAAGCCACTCCAGTGTGGCTTTGGCTGTATGTTTGGGGTCATTGTCCTGCTGGAAGATGAATCTTCTCCCAACTCCCAGGTCTCTTGCAGACTTCAGCACGTTTTCCTCCAGGATTTCTCTGTACTGTGCTGCATACATTTTGCCCTCTATCTTCACGAGTTTTCCAGGCCCTGACGCAGAGAAACATCCCCATAGCATGATGCTGCTACCACCATGCTTCACGGTAGGGATGCTGTTCTCAGGGTGATGTGTGGTGTTAGGCTTGCACCAAACATATCACTTAGCGTTGAGGCCAGAAAGCTCTATTTTGGTCTCATCAGACCATAGAATTTTCATCCACTTGGTCTCAGAGTCTCCCACATGCCTTCTGGCAAAATCTAGCCAAGATTTTATGTGAGTTTTTTTCAACAATGGCTTTCTTTTTGCCACTTTAGGCCAGTTTTGTGAAGCACGCGGGGTATTGTTGCTGTATGCACAGTGTCTCCCAGCTCAGCCATGGAAGACTGTAACTCCTTTAGAGTTGCCATAGGCCTCTTGGTGGCCTCCCTGACTAGTACCCTTCTCGTCTGGTTTTTGAAGACAGCCTGTTTGAGACAGATTCACAGTTGTGCCATATTCTCTTAATTTCTTAATAATGGATTCACTGTGCTCCGAGGGATATTCAATGCCTTGGAAACGTTCTTATATCCTACCCCTGATTGGTGCTTTTGAAGAACATTATTCCGGATTTGCTTTGAATGTTCCTTCGTCTTCATGATATAGTTTTTGTTAGGCAATGTACTAACCAACTGTGGGACCTCCCAGAGAGAGGTGTATTTAACCTGAAATCATGTGAAACACCTTAATTGCACACAGGTGGACTCCATTCAACTAATTATGTGACTTCTAAAGACAAGTGGTTGCACCAGAGCTTATTTAGGTGTGTCACAGCAAAGGAGGTGAATACTTATGCAGTCAATTATTTCATGTTTTTATATTTGTAATTTAGAACAATTTGTAGATTTTATTTTTCACTTTGACATTATGGATTTTTTTTTGTGTTTATCAGTGGCAAAAAGCCCTAATTAAATCCATTTTGATTACATATTGCAACACAATAAAATATGGAAAAGTCCAAGGGGGGGGTGAATACTTTTGAGAGCCACTGTAAGTACTATTTCTTTCCTGCACTAATTATTTGACCCTGCCATAAGTGAAATCTCAAGATTAGGAGTGTTGATTTATTTATTTATTTTTTGCCTGATGTCAAGCAGGTTGTGGCTACAGCACTAACTAGTTGTAGTATGTTGACTATACCAGTAGGCTACCATACTGTTGTACCCGACTCTCTTCGTAGATTTAAAGGAAAAAATAATTAATGACAGGAAGTGTCTGCCATTCAAGACATTCTGATCAGGTAAAGAAGCAGCAAGAGTTGCTTTCATAGGCTGGTAACATTCCATTTAAGGATGCCTTTATATAAAACCTGAGCTTTACAAAATAGAATGCTTACCATAGAGGACAATGTCCAGCAAGATGACTTTGACAGCATTGAGATATATATATAATATATATATAATATATATATATATATTTTTATGAAAATGTTATACAATATTCATTATGTAAAAACATTATACATGTATAAATAAAATGTATTTATAAATACATTATTGAGTATTTATTAATGTAGTGATTTACATGTTTAAAAAAAAAATGTTTGGATCAAATGCACATTTTTTGGATTTTTTTTTTTTTTTTTTTTTTTGTATATCTTGTAAATAAAAACCAATTCTAGGGAGGCCACCTAATATCTTCACTTTGTACTGGCTGTAGTTCAGTAGAGCAGTCCGTGCTAATTAAGATAAATGCCAATCACTGTTTGTGCACTCATTGTAAAACACAGATTCACATTTCTTATCCTTTGTTTGCTTGTAAAATTGTGTTTGTTTTGCTTCTGTGCACCTTTTTAAAAACAGACAATTTATATATATATATATATATATATATATATATATATATATATATATATATATATATATATATATATATGTATGTGTGTGTGTGTGTGTGTGTGTGTGTGTATATGTATATATATTATATATATATATATATATATAATATATATATATTATCATATATAAATATAAAAAAAATTGTCAGGTTTCTGTTTGAGCTAAAATAAACCTTTTACAGAGAAATTCTGAAATATGATATGCTTTGCGTATCTCTTTCTCCTTCATAGTTATTTCTGTATCTCAAATTCAGTGCGATCGTTTTACACAATGGCCCAATAACAGAAACATGTCACACAAGTTCATGTCATCATCCTTGTGTGATTACAGTTAATACATACTGAACTTTGCAAGTCTTTAAGGAGCAATGATTTAATCAATGCTGCTTGGTCTGCATCAATAATGGAAATGCTCCTGACCATTGGTGCACTTGTTTATGTTGAAATCATGCCATTGGTAAGGTTTGTGTTGACGAACTGAGCCAAGTGATGTTTTGATTTATTTATTTGTGCTATTGGACTCACTCTTGTGCTTTATTTATTAGAAATGATGCATTTGCCATCAAATAATGGCAGGTACAAAGTTAGTAATACAATCATTGACGAACAAGACACACCATAGAATGCTCCTTCTGTTTCTTATTCAAATCCTTCATAAGCACGGTAAGTCATTGCCCTAAATCTTAGCTCTTTAGTACAGCTGCTAGCAGAACCATGTGAAAAAATTATACTTTGATCCAGTTGAATGTCCCATCTGGACAATTATTGGGACCTCTGATTTGTCTAGCCAAGGGCAATGTGTCCTGAGCTGCATTCTGTGATGAGTCACGTCTGATGAAATTAAATTGAATTGCAAATTTTGTATACTGTACAATTGATCTGAAGTGTTACAGGGCACTGTAGAACAGCATTGTCCCTCCACAAAATATAAGCATAAGTGCACAGGGATTCCTCTAAAAGGCCATTTTGCAACACCTTTCTATTAATGTGAAGGTGAAACTAACTAGTCTTGTTGCAGTAAGGAGTGATTAAATCAATGTTATGGTTATTTTCATGCTAGTTTTATACCATTCATAAATGTTATTGCAATGTTGTCTTTGCACTAGAGAGAAAGAAAAGTAGCGAGTAGAAAGCAATTTTCATGTTGGCTTTCAATGGACAGGTGCTCTCAGTATAAACTGGAAGTGAATTGATAACTGCAATTTGGCACTTACGAAGATGTAAAGTATCTCTCACAAGAAACTACTGCAGGTCAAGCAGGCAAAAGTTTAGACTTGTGCACTAAAACATTGGTATTGGAGTTAATTTGAACAGCCTTTGCCCCCTGCCTGGATAACAAGTGGCTGTCTGGGGGATTCTCTTCGTCTGTACAATGCTCAAGATGATCACCGTTGGATAATACCGGTAATTGGCTGCTGGATTTCCTTTTTCTGTTTCTGAAGCTAACACATGGACATGTGTCTGACCCCCTGCTGGGCAGATATTTTAATAGGAGCAAACCAGGTTAGCAGAATGAAGAGAAAGAATACTCAAGTGAAAGTGTAATTTGGCTAAACCAATGTATATATTTTCAACTAACTTTTGCGTGCAAGGATATTTTTTCCTAATGTAGGATAGCTGTCAGAACATTGCCACAAGCTGTGGAAGGTACAGTACATTATAAAGGCCACTCAAGCATTTTATCTATGTATCTGCAAAATAGAAATAGGCCACAGACCTTTTAAAGAGAATACTGTATACAAATAGAATATTATTTATTTACAATGACTGCTAAACAATTGTGCAATTACATTAGTTGAATAACTTTTGTTTTTGCAATAAGGTTTTGCAGAGGATTATTAGAATAGGATAATTTAATCCATGTTTGTTTTGCCCTTGATCTCTTTCTGATCTCCATGGAAGCCCCAGGTGTGCAATCTGAGCAGACAGCTGTTTTGTTTAGTGTCATTTTGCTTTTCATGTTAATATGATTACAGATTAATGTGACAAGTTGTCTATGTTACGTTAGTAATATTAGATGCTGCAACTTTATAGCCTGCCTGCCCTACTTCAAAATTAAAAATAAATTCATTAAAACGAATTACCCAAAGGCATTACCCGTGAGACAAGTCAGTTGCTTACTGTAAAGACATGCATAACAACAATGACATTAGGAGGGCTACTGGATTTGAATAGTTTTAAACGATATGAATATCTGTCTAGCTTTCTCATCATGCCACCTTATGTTGCTCTCTGATGTCAGCGCCGGCAACATTTGCTTGCCTTTGCCTCCCTCCCCTGCCGAAGCTCTGCCGTTTAAAAATGTGCATCTCTATCTGAGCCCGTCAGTGCGCACTTTCATTCATTTGCTGTGCACATCCAAGGGATTTTAGGGAGGCAAGATCGTCGAATGCTGTGTAAGGAAGCAGGCGGCACTGCTGATCAGATAACAAGGTAAGCGGCGAGAAACTGCTTCTCTATTCTCCATAAGAGTCTGCTGCAATGCAATTTGATAAAGAACTACAAAAAAAAGAGCTTGGGATCTCAGTCTTGTTTTTTGATAAGTATATATTTAGATCAAATCAAATCACAAAAACATAACATCAACATACGTTGGAACGGATCTGCATGCGAATTACGCAGTTCAATGCATTATTTTTGTTATTTTTAAAAAATTCCAGTAATCTTGCATTCCTTATTTTTATTGAGGTTAGCTTGGGGGAACTAAAGCCCTGTGTGTTTGTCAGGATATCCGTACAACACAGGACTTCTGGAATTGTTGGGCTTGCTTTAGTTCTCATTGCTCGTTCCGTGATTTAATAGAACCCCCCTTTTCTGCACATGAATGTTACGCTAATGCGAATGGGCACAAAAAGATTTGATGTGATTGTGCAGATTGGAACTTGAGGTACCGGAGAGGCATAACCTGTAACGCATTTATAATCTTGGAGCCCTTTAAAATACAAACCGCAATTGAAGTGGGACGCAGAAAAAAAAAAAAAACGAGAAAGTGTGTTTGATTGGACCATTAACCAGACCGTATAATTGGAATAGAAGCGAAGCTTTGATTTTGGGTGACCGCACACGTTTACCATGAATGAAGTACATGTGGACAACGAGACCCTATCTAAACAGAAGCAGTGGAAGCAAGACGATCCAGAGACTTAGGTATCAATAACAGATATACCCTACCGCTGCGTTAACTACACAATCTGTGAAATCATTAACACTATCGTCATAACATAAACTGTCTACATTTAAAACTGTACAGACAGACCCCAGATTCCTCGTCAATTTATAGTAAAGAATGCCCTTACCAAGTTTTATAACAAGTGGATCAGCTGTTCCATGTAACAATATAAATATGACCAGATTAAAGCAGGATTGGATAAGCGTTTCTTTGGCTGCTTTCAGGACCCTGATCGGCGCTAATCTTGGACTGCCTCACTTTTCCAGCCCAGCGGGGGGTGGAGAATCATTCTCAGTTATGTATCTTTCTCTCTCATGTCATTTTTATAGCTTTTATTCTTGTGGTTTTTTTTTTTTTTTTTTTTTTGACAGCACTTTCAATACTGTTCAGTTCTGTGAGTCCAGAGTAAAAAGAAAAAACAAACAAATAAAATCACTAGCTAGGTACGGTTAGGAATTGATGAAGGGTCAAAGGTGTGCAGGACAGTGCTCCCAGCTACCCCCTGATCTTATCATATTAACGAACGAGGGTCTTTCAGAGCAACGGAATCTATTATGAATTGTGACATCATTCTAGGCCAGGTAAGCCCATTTCTGTGATTGTATTGTAGTTCCTTGGCAAGGCTTTGGAGAACCATTAGATTTGACCTCCAGTTCAGTTAATCAAGTAATGTGTCATTAAATAAAAGCTATAAAATGGTACCTCAATATTATTGACAGCCAATTGAATCGCCCGCTGAGACCAGCTGCCCCCTCTGTGACAGTGTCCCTCTTACTTTTTTTTTTTAACAAAGGATTTTTTTCACAAATAAAATGTTTATTCTAGTATTGTATTTTGGCACAATATGATTGAGTGTTTTTACATAATAATCTGTTCTGGATATGTGGTGCAGTGTTTTAGCCTGTAAGGTTTACAAGGTTACTATACAAGAGTGGATGATACTGTTAGTCAAAAAATATACAAGCACATGAACTTTGAAGAGAGCAAGTAACACCCACAATTCTGAGAAGAAACATATGATCTTTACACAGCATGAAGAAACCAAGCCATGAAACAACCCTCTCTGAGCTCTGTGGCCCTATAGCAAGGCGGTCACAATTTATTTTGGTATAAAAATATTATTTCTTGAAATACTGTTGCCTTAAAATTGTTGTAAACTAGATCTGTTGAATGGAACATGAGCAGCTGTGTGCATGCAAACGGTTAACATGTTAAAATGATCAGAAACTTCCACACATTGCAAACTTACATTCAGACACACACACACACACACACACACACGTCCTTGCATTCAAGCAGAAATGTACTTGTCATATTTTCAATATTGAATATAATACAATTCCATCTAATATACCAGACGTTTACAAAAATAAGACATCGCACAGAGGTTGCAGCTGTCATAGGCAATGGAAATTACTTCAGTACTGTCCTTGATATATAGCAGCCGTGCAGCTCACCCTCTTTCTAAATCTCCTTGCTGTGTTGCGGTCTTTGATCGATGGAGATTGTCTGCTCCAACCTCACCCAACCCCTTTGTTATAAGACCATCTCTGATTTACTGTATGTCTCCCATCCCATGGCTCCCAGTGACATTAAGTCATATTAAAATCCCTGTCATAATAAAGCACACCTTTTATTTAATAGAGGGTGACATTCATGGATACCCTGGGGCAGAGCAATTATGTCAAGTTTGGAGTGTAGAGTGCATTATAATATGATTCTAGCAACTCGTACGGGACCCGTTATCATTAATTGGACAGCCGAAACCATTCATTATTTACGAGGTGTTGATTTCAAGCGTCAGTTCAAAGCTGAAATCTGCACACTCACGTTCAAAAAATATTCTTGGGTCATGGTTTTCCATGGTTTACCCTTCTTTCTTCGAAACTAAACCGTGTTGATTGTCCTGTTTGTTTACATTCTCACTGGTAGCTTTAGCTTTAGACACACATGTTTTCTGCCTTGTCAAAGCTTTAGAGCCTCTCTGAGCTGAACAGGCATGCTCTTGTTACCAGCTGCAGCAGCGTGTGGTTAGACCTGTGGAGATGTTCTTTTCAGCGTGGGAGAGATGATTTTAATGATAAACACCTTCATATCTGAATATAGCCATCCTTTAATGAGCAAGTGGCTTACATTATTTTAGTTGGCGATGGCTCTTACTTCTGTAAAGACACACTACTGATCTAGTCAATGTTATCATGTCAATCTATCCATGGAAGGCACATAGATCTCAAAATAGATCTCTAATTAAACTGATTAACATAGAAAAACATAATGCGGTATTTCAATAATTGCAACAAGAACCACTAATTGCAAACCTCATTAAACAAGTAAGGGGTGGTAAAAGAAAGGCTTAATCCACAAGGTTTTAATTATCATTTATTGTTACAAACAGGGCATGTCAGAAACTTTGATCTCAAAAAGCCGGATAGCGTCTTCAAGTGAAGCTCTAGAAAACTTGAGGCATTTCTTGTTTTCTAGTTGAAGTGCAGACTAGTTTACTGATGGCATGGGGGGGGGGGGTGTTTCAACAGTAGGACTGGTCCAGGTCTGTCTGGGGTGGATTTGAGTCTTCGGACCAGGCCAGGAGCACCCATGGCACGACACTGGATATATAAGAACCTTGTCCATTGGATCTGGTATAGCATATAGACAGAGAGTTTCAGCTGGTTCTAAAAACAATCTCCCTTACCTTCAATGGTATGGAACTGAAAGAAAACATTCTGTAGATCAATTTGACATTAATTACTATGAACATATGTTACATAGCAGTACCTAGGGCAGCAAGATCAATACTACATGTAACAAAATGGAAAATAAAATGGAGATTGTACCGTTGCTGTGGCAACTACCGTGCATTGGTATATTTTACACTGACAATGCAGATAAACTTATTTTAGTTTCAAATTTGTTGGAGTTCCATGCATGGGTAATTGATTTATAACTAACTGTTAATACAGTATGCTATAAAAATAACTGCATTTCTGTATAAAATACATCAGTATAATTTTTTGATTATGGCTAAGCATACATATTCTTAAATAAACACTTGTTAATATGATGTAAGGGCTCCACAGAACACCATCCAAGGTCTTCATTGTACCACATGGAAAACATATTTTCTGTTATTGTGATAGGCAGTGTTTTCTTTGACTTGAACCATAAATGCTGCTCGAGACAACATACTTACAGTTGTCGCCCCTTCCAAGGGGATCCTTGGCAGAATGCAGCAGTCTGCCAGGACAGGAAAAATCGATGCATTGCTTTGTTGGTTGAGAATGTGGGAATGGTGTGGAAGAATCGATGCATTGCTTTGTTGGTTGAGAATGTGGGAATGGTGTGGAAGAATCGATGCATTGCTTTGTTGGTTGAGAATATGGGAATGGTGTGGAAGAATCGATGCATTGCTTTGTTGGTTGAGAATGTGGGAATGGTGTGGAAAAATCGATGCATTGCTTTGTTGGTTGAGAATATGGGAATGGTGTGGAAGAATCGATGCATTACTTTGTTGGTTGAGAATGTGGGAATGGTCTGGAAGAATTGATGCATTGCTTATGTTGGTTGAGACTGTGGGAATGGCGTGGAAGAATCGATGCATTGCTTGTGTTGGTTGAGACCGTGGGAATGGAAATGCCTCAATATGGGAATTGAAATGCACTCTTTGTAAGGGCCTGGAATTACACACATGCTGAATGGCAATGGAGCTTAACTCCCTGATTCATCCTCTGTTATTGAAGAGAATGGGGTGGCGTGTGATAGGAACGAACAAAAGAAATGAAATAGCTGATTGTCCACTGCCCCGGTCTGGCATGCTGAATTGTGTCAAAGAAAAAAGCATCAGAGAGGTGGGAGAAAAAAAAAAACGAAAAATGAATTTGCTTACTCTATAAATCTGAACGCCTTGGACGCCTATGCTGTTGAGTCGTTCAGCAGCTATTATTTGAAAGCTGGTAATAGATGCTTTCTTATTAACATGTATAGTGTTTATGGCTGGCAGTCGGTTTGCGAGACACATTTATGTTGGTTATTTACTGTCTTGCACTGTTGGCCTTGCGCTAGGACAGTGCAGCCAGTTCTCCACCTCGAACAAGCAGCTCACAACAAACGCCTCACTCATTCATCCACTTTGACTACACCGCAGCCTTTCAGAGGCAATACAAAAGAGACTTTAATTAGATTTCTTTGTGGGGGGAAAAATGCCACTGTGCTGTTTGACCTTTGGACACTGAGAGAAGCTTGTTGCTAAATAACGTTTCTTGTAGGTGTCACAAGCGTGGATCAGTGGTTAGGGTTCCAAATACAGTACTGGGTTTGAGCCCCAGACCAGAGCCCAGTATTCTCTCCAGGTTAAAACAGAAGGAAGCTTCATCATGCTTTTTATATCTCTTATAATCCCTGGAGGTATATTTCTAAACTGTCAACCAAACCTGTATATCCTCCAGTAGTTTGGACGCACACAGTATTAACCCTGTAGGAAATGAATCTGCAAGTTGTATATTTGCTGTGGAACACATGTACATGAAGAAAATCACGAAAGTTTTGAAAGTGCCCTCCCATTTCATTCTTCAATACCAGAGAGAACACTACAGCCCGCCATAGTGCTTTCCTTCTTGCCAGAGACATGCCCACTATCAGCCCTCAAAGGCAGTCTGACCTGCTGGCTTGCCCGTACTATCCGTGTGACTGAAACAAGTTGCTAACATGTATTGCAGACAATGTCAGAAGAATATTACTAAATCCAGTCTGTTTTTGTTGGGGTTAAACATGGTTTGAAATGCCTAATAAATATTTTATTGGTGACAATAAGCACTCATTTGACTCAGACATGGATAAGGTTTACATGCAAAGTCGTGCACGTAGTTTGAATAAACAAAGCAGTCTGCTGTATCTCAGGAATCTATTGGAGATGAAAGGTTACTTGTAGTGCAGCTGATGATTGGCTGTGTGCTGCTTTCTTAATTCACCGGCATCTTGCCCTCAGTGAGTGACTGCATTGTGAATAACAAAGTGCTTCCAGTTACATGGGATTTTACATGTGAGGGATTAAACCCATCTGCTGAATAAAAGTAGTGTTATCTCTGATATAAATGTTTGATTGCACATAATAACGTCTCTGCTTGTGTCAAAGTCATTTCAAAGCTGTATATATATATATATATATATATATATATATATATATATATATATATATATATATATATATATATAGATAGATAGATAGATAGATATAGATATATAGATAGATTGATCAAATTAGTATTCCCTTATAAAATGTTACCACAGTAGAAACACAGTATAATCAAGCACAGTGAAAGCATTGTAAAGCATAGGGAAGCATTGCAAAGAATTGCGAGGTATAGAGGTATAGTAAAGCATATTAATAAACATGGCAAACCAGGTAAACTGCACAAATACCGTGGTAATCTTTATAAGGGTTATTCTTGCATAACTGATAGGAGATGTTGATAAGATTCAGAAAAACATTTGGTCACAAACTGCCCAGCAACAACAATGGAGAACAGTTTGAAACTGTGCTTAAAAAGTAAATAACCTGACAACGCTCTGTAATCAAACGAGCAGTGCTTTTGAAAGCAGTTGCTATTATTCCCCTTCATTCGCTTTTAAAGACCAATGTGCGTTACTTTGCTCTTTGGAGTCTCTTTCCTTAATAGTCTCAGTTCTTCTATTCCCCATGCCTCATTAATCCGCAAACACAGATTAATATATAAACATCGCTATTATTAGATCTGCCTCATTTCACTTGTATCTTTCTCATCTGCAGTTAATCTGCTCAGGATATTTAACAGTTCTATTAATCTGCTCTTATTAGGAGGGTGCTCTTTATTTGGCCTTGTAACTAGAACTGCTGAGAGTGGAAAGAGGCTTCAATAGGGAGAGATAGTGTCACTCGCTCTTCTTGTACACAGACTCAAGGACATCTCTATCCACTGCCAAGCCAGTGTGGGACAGTGCTATTCTTCTCTGCCTTCCTGCTAGCACTGGAGGCTCTTGAACGATACAAAGCCATGCAGAATACCTAAATCTGCATGCCAACTCTATACACACTGTGTAGATATCCTTTAACTTACGTGGCCCCTTGAAATATTTCACATGATTATTTCTTATCGTATTTAAGGAACTTAGTATTTAAAAAAGTTACGGAGCTAAGCATTTCAGTAGTAGTGTTAGATTTGTTTGCAGAAGTGGTGGATTTATGGGGAAGGTGTTAACTCACTGTTGTGTTTTTATCTGCACGGGACAGGCTGCAATTATTGGCACTATCCCTGTAGTATATTGCAGTGGACATACATGCCAGCTGTCCTTTATACAGTATGAAAACAAAACTTCTCTGACAGTACCTGTAGGCCAGCCTTGGAGAAACGCATCGCATACCTCTTCAGCTGCTTGGTTAGACAGCTATAGCAAGCAGATAGCACCTCTTAATGTCTTTAATGGCCTGTCAGGTTACTGCTCGCCGTGTGCAGTAAACTGAAAGCTGTATTTTCACAGTCTCGCTGATTTGACGCAGTCTCTGTGTAGAGAGAATCCCTGCTGGCTAGAGATAATGGAGCTTATCATTCAGCTCAGCAGTTTTTTTTAATGATTTAGAACCAGGTTTTGATATTAATAAATGTAACCCTTTAATTGGCCTGTGGGTAGGTTCACTGCTGTTAAAGACGTAGTGCTTCACACAGTTTCAAAAACACGGTTTATTCCACTATGTGACAGAGCGGCTTCAGAACAGGCAAAGCTTGCATCTGAATCTACCTTTATGGAATGGTATTAAACTTGAAAGTCATGCTTACAAATGAAGCAGAATGCACATAAGGCTAAAATGTGGAAGTATGCAGTAAATAACCAATAAATCTTTTTTTATATTTTGTGTGTAAGTAAGTTGTTGACATTGTTTTAATAGCACATATAGGTATTGATTTTATTTCAGTGTTAGTTATTTTTGTGTTAGGCTTTTATTAAAACTTAGAAACCAAGCTGTCCAGGGACCACTTCATTGATTGCCTGCAAAGGATGCTGGCATCTTGGATAATTTGCTGTGTGCGAGGCAGAGCCGTCCTCAAAGCTGAGATTTCAGAGAGGTGGAGGAGGTGGCAGCTAATCCTGTCTGCAGCAACGTGCCCAGCCCCTGGGTCGATATCCCCCATCCCAGTATTGTTTATCAAGGCCATGTGTCACATCATCCTGCCTGACGAGAACAGTCTCCTGCCTTTGTTATTTATTGAGCACTAAGGTCACTCTGCAGAGCTGTAATTAATTCAGGCTGGTTTTATTCTGCACTTTAGGTGTGCAGTTTCCATTAGAGGCCTGCTGCTATTGTCTCAACTCCATAAACTCCAGTATCTCTCATGGATCAATCCTTCACCTGACCTGCAGGTTACAGAAATGTAGGCTGAAGAGTCATTAGACAGAGTGTCACCTCCCTGTAACACGAGTGCCATTCTCTGTGCATTGTGGGTGGATTTTGAAGGGTCAGCATTTCAATTGCCATTCGTTAATCTAGGTCAGGACAGTAAGGCTCATTTCCATGCACCGTTCAGCTTGGGTTGAAAACCCTAATACTACTTTTTCATGTTAATTCAGCCAGCCTGCCTCTGATTTGTTTAGGACTCTTTCCCAAAGTGGAATGGGTAGAAGTATGTCACAACATCTAATCTAAATCCGGGGCTGAGCAGGTTTCTCCATGCTTTCATATTCTCGTGTTTCAGTTTTGTAAACAAATGTAATGTGATCTTAGCCACAAGGCATGCTGGGAAAGAACAGCCAACATCTGCCAAAAACTTCCATTGCATGGAAATCTTTTCACTCAACTCGGGTAGACTATCAATGGTGATTGAGGAGGAATGTAGAAGAACCCGGATCAGCCTGGATTGGTGGTCAATCTGTGCACATGGAAACGAAGTAGTAGTTATCAAAGGTCTTATCTGGGGGCTGTCTAGCATCCAATCTAAAGTCAGTGTGCAGGCTGTCTGTCAAACTGATTTAGTCCATTTAAAAAATTGTGGTTGAAATGCTGCTCAGAAACAAATGCCTAGCAATATGTTTGTCACCTTGTAGTTGGTTCTTTGAGCAAAAACTTGTTTTGAATTTCCATATTGTGGAATATGGTTTGTTTTTTCATTTTCACAGCCTGTTTAGTTTTTAAAAGACCACCTCTGAGGAACCACTTTTGTTGCGGGTTTTGTGCGACAGCCTGCTGTGAGCTGAGGAGACTGATGGAGAGTGTAATTTGCATGAAGCCTGCCACTAATGCCGGCCGAGGTGAGGATAACGAGCAACAGACCGCCATCACGCATCACCCAGAGTGAAACGCAGCCGCTTGCAAACTGTCTTGTTGCTAAGAGCCTCCGTGAATGTGACTTTATTAAAATGATTTCTATTTGGAGGCAATCCTAATTTATTAATGAGAAAATCCCTTAATAGAAATATTTTTAACGAATACCCTTTAGAGAATACACATAAATGTATTTACTGCTTGCAAAGAATCCATTAGAATATCAATGTCTTTGTGCACAGAATACAGAGCCACAATTGGTGTCTGTAGAACAAAAACAGCATGGTGTGTTTTCATTGAAACTGTGAATCCTAATACCTGGTGGAATGCCCAAACAAATCTGAAATGGCTTCCTGGACTGCAAATCACACTTATTGAAAAGCTTTCATGTTGTGTCAGAATAAGAAGGGGTTCTGAGTGTGTGTCATGATAGTAGATGCAAAACACCCTCAAAAACGATATCTACACATACTGGTAAATTGTATTTACAAAGGTATTTGGTATTTGGTCAAGTTAGTTAAAGTTAAAATATGTGCCCTCTCTGGTGGGTAATTGAATTACTGCCAGATACCATTATCAATATAAACACACTTAATTTAACAAAGAACAATAAATGGACCGTTTTATATACAACAAGTTCTACAGCAGAAGTCCTCACCCCAGTTTGCCAAAGTAATGGCCACTTTATCCAGCCTACAAACCTCAAGCATTTGTGACCTACATGAATGCGGAGTTAAGATTTCAGTAATAGGAATGTGTGAAACTGTAATTTGAATGTTTTGGGAGCAAAGGTAGTTATAGTTTTGCACCCTAGTGGAGGAGCAGTGTGCTACAGGCTTTGACGTGCATGCAGTTCAGACCAGCCCCCTTCTGCATTCATGATTTGCTACATGAAGACACATAACAGTTTTCAGACTGCTGTGCCTTTAGATATGCACACAATATATTGCTAGAAATATGCCTTTGTACATGTAGTTTCAAACAGTACATTTGGCAACACATTTGAAATTTACAGAAACATGGATTCAATATTCTTCTGTGTGTTGGCAAAGATGTAAACGTTGCTGATAGATATATATCGAAGTTCATATGGAATTCATGAAGAAACCTCAGAGAATTTGGCAAAAAGGAATTAAGCTTATAGCTTTTACCCAAAAATGTCTAAGACTGGCATCACATTGAATTTGAAATCGCCTACATATTTTTTTTTTTTTAACAACTGTACTTGTGGGATGTGTTGCACCATCCACAATTGTAGAAAAAAAGGATTCATTTTGGGGCATTGCACTTGACATGCATACATTTCAAGAATAAGACTATTCTCTATTAGCCTTAGCTAAAAGTGAGCAGACCCTTCTAGCCCTGTAGACCAGCATGGTTTTTACATTTATGTTTGGGTTGCTGGAGAATATATGCTAAACCCTATGTAGGAATGTACCTGTGTGCTGGCAGCATAGAATTCTTTAAAAAAAAAAAAAAAAAACATCAAGGCCTAATGACAAAGAATTCCTCCTTGCTAACCTTGTTCCCCCCCCCCCCCCCCCCCCCCCCCCCCCCAATGTATTTTTTCCTTTATCTTTGGAAAGAAAGGAACTGTTTTTGATGCAGAAAAATGGATTTGAGGTGGCTGGCGCTGACAGCCTGGTGTGTCGGTTGGATGCGAGTTGTGTTTACGTGGGACAGGAGGGCAAGTTCAGAACTGAAATTCAATTAAAAGTGAAAACGAGAAAGAAAAAAATGAAAAGCGAACTAAATGTTCTAATTAAAGCTTACTGTGTTAAATACTACAGAGGGAAATTAATTAGTGCAGACAAGGGTGCCTTTATTCCTCCACCTTTAATGAATTTCTCAGAATAAAATGATGTGATTTCATCAGATGCTAATTTCATTCCAAAGGGAAATTTCTCTCAATACTGTTAATTTCGCCTCATTTCTCTCCTTTTAAATCTTAAATCATCTTAATTAAATAGCTCGTTAATGTTGAGAGGGACAGCTTTTAATAAGGCTGTGAAAAACAAATCTACTGTACTTACCACATCCAGATAATAATATTTTAAATGATGCACACATTGGTTTCATTGGGTTTCACACCGTTAACCCATAGAGTTCACATAAACAGTTTAAAAACTGAAGGAATAGGAGCCAAGACTGCTTTTGCATGCCTGACTCTTCTGTACTACTCAAATAGTACATACCAATGGGATGTCGTTTATAAAGCCCTTGGGTGACTATACTTCAGGGTGAGAATACCACTGGCTACAGTACAGATTCTGTGAGGCTCCATCTGCTCTTTGTAGTTTAAAGGCCCTGTTGCGCTTGTTTGAAGTTACCTTTTCCACTGATGTGGGCACAAGCAAAAATATTGCATAGCAGATCTACCGAGCATAAATATTTCCCATTAAAGAAAATGACTGGTTTATGTTGAAAACTGGAAGGTGATTTCTGTATGCGGGGGGCAGGGGCATTTTGGGAGGTTTTTCTGTCGGGGTCGCTAAGCTGAATACATTTTTTTTTGTATTTGTTCATTTTCTTTTTTAAAAGACATTCTGAAATACATTTCATGGACCACACAGTCTTGGAATAAATCACAGAGAGATGTACTGGTACACGAGGAAAGGGTTTGTTTTATTGAATCTGTATTTAATTGTATTTAGTCAGTCTAACCTGTGCTCAGCTGGGTTAGTGTTGTCAGCAGTACATGGATGCAGCTGCTATTGTGCAGCTCTGTGCCCTGCGCTGAAATCCATTTATATTAGATGTCCTTATTTTTCCAATTCAGACGTTTCATTTGTTTTTACTGCTCACACCTCCGATTCTCAATTCGCTCGACGGTCAGGAGTACACCCAGGGAGAGGTGGTGCGTTGGCTGCTCTGCCAAGACACCTCCTCTTTTGACCTCTTGCAGCCTTATCGTGGAATATATAAGTTGGTCTCCGCACTGAGGTAAGACAGCAAAGCCTTCCAGAGACTGTTGTCCGGCTTTTTCGGTCAAAGAGTAAACTAACTTTTGTAAATTACAGTTAATTGAAGGCTAATGAAGCAACCATGAAAAAAAAGTTAGAGTCAAACAGTTTACAGAGGCAGCTGAAATTTTTTGCTGCTTGACTAACATTCAGTGCTCTGTGATTGGCCGATGAGCTTCGGTAGTATTACTGGAGCATGCTTTTACAGACCACTAGGGGTCATTACAGTGAATTTGCCACTATTGCTGTGTCTATTTAAGGTGTATATATATATATATATATATTGCACCACTGGAGTCAGCACATTTCCTTGTATATTTTTATATGCAGAGATGCAGCTTGGTTCTCGGGGTGTAATAAGTAATATTATCTCATGTGGGAGGCACATATGCTGGTTCCATATGGGGTTTCTCATCTTCTCCGGTATACTCAAATGTTTCTAGTTAATTTGGTACAACTGTAACTCACCACCATCTGGGCTTTGTCAGGCATGTTAATAAAACCACAAACAAACAAAAAAACCAAAAAAGCTTTGAATTTATTGGGAAAAGCAGCGATTTTCAAGTAGAAGAGAACTCCCCAGCCACCGAAATTAAGACTAAAGATTCTTAAACTTGAACTCACTCCATCATAATTAAGAATGCTTGCGTAATTGTTTAAGATATCAGTACCGGCTGGCTGACTATGACTGTGGATGTGTTTTTCTTTTTCTTTTGCTTGGAATGGGCTCCAAGCAAATTCTTTATGATAGCTACTGTCATGCTGCAGCTGAATCTGCGTGCCTGAGTAGTTGAGAGAAGATAGACTGTCTGTTATACCAGTAGAATTACAGGAGTGCAGTTGGGAGACAGAGGGGGCAAGTTAATTTCCTGTCATTTTTAAAATGATTTAAAAATGTTTTAAACTAAGCAGTTTAGGCATGTGTGGGTTATAAAAAAGCTAGAAAGGAATAATCTTTTTTGTTGATATTTATTTATTTATTTAGGTTATCAGTTAATATTTCCAGTTGGTTGTCTGCTGTGATACAAGAACACTGAGTAGTGACTGTGTTTTTGTTCACTAGCCCACTCTTTGTGTTTTGGGGAGCTGAGTTTAATCCCGGGTTGAGGTAAAACAAGTCGACCATCGTTTTGTCTAGTGAAAAAGAGACCTTGTAGTTTGCATACTACTGTGTCAGGTGAAGAGCCATCTTATTTTTCAAATTATTTTTGTTATTTTTCTCCCAGTTATTATTTAGGGTCAGCTTATCTCTACCACCCCTGAGCTGACTTGGGAGCGGCGAAGATGAACACATGCCGTCAGCCGCCCACTTCTTTACACACTGCAAATTCACCATACAGCCACCCAGGAGCTACAGCGTAAGAGGACAACTTAGCTCCTGAGCAGATAGACCACGCCCCCCTCAGCGACGCTCAGCCAATTGAGCGCCGCCTCCTGGGAACTCCCATCGACGGTCGGCTTTTGGAATAGTCCAGACTCGAACCGGCGACATCCAGGCTATAGGACACATCCTGCAATGACACAGAGCGCCGTTACTGGATGCGTCACTCGGGAGCCCCAAGCTATCTCCTTTTTAAACTGCATTGTGTTATTACTCCTCAGAAACAAAAGATGTGCTTTCCAGTTTGCAGCCCGGGCAGTAGCCACCACTCCCAGCAATCAAAAGGTCAATGATTATACGAGACAAAATCTGAAATAAAAATCTTCATTAGAGGATGCACTCCTCTGGAGATCAGTAAAGCCAGTGGGAACACGCAGGGCATGATTTATAAAAGCTCTGCCCTATAATCGATCTCATTTTCTATCACATTAAACTTTAAAAGCAGCAAACGCTGTAAAGTCATCTTCTTTTTTTATTTTAATTCACCAATAAAAATACCAAAAACAGAATGCAAATGAACAAGTAGCACTCTCAGGTCTCTGCTAGGCTTTGCTGTGACTTTACCACTTATTTATACTCTATGCCAGTGGAAAATTGACATTTCTTGGCCTCTCTCTCACACTACACTTTGCAACTTATGCTACATTTGCATCTGCACCATGAAGCCAGTGTGTAAAACTCAATCTCTTCTTATGCCAACATCAAATTGAAGTTAATTCCTTACAGTTTTGCAGTGATAGTCCTTGGAGATAATAGGAAATACCTCTGCTGTACTACTGACCATGCAAGCATCTTATTAATTATTTCTACGTTGCTTCAAACACTCAATCATGAATTCAAGTAGACAATGGGTTGGCTGGTCCCTTCATCACAGGACTAGAGGGTGCCTTCCTCACTGGAAATCTACATGACTTGGTGTCTTGTAAGTATAACATTATTATATTATTACAGCACACATGTGATTGGCTTTCTGCTGGAGTGAAGTAAAAAGGAATTGTGTAGCCACTGGGCATGAGGCATAGAGGGATGGAAATAATGTTCTGCCGTTGAACATGCATGAGAGCGGCCCTTCAGTTGGACTTCTTATTTAATGTGACAAGCGCTGTGTCTCTCATCATTTAGGGCCAGGTGTCAGGGGAGTGGAATAGTGTGTGCTCTGAATGGGAGAGGCTCCTGAGTGTGCATCGCTGTGCTGGCAGTGAAATAGCTCGCCTGAAATTTGCTGTGACTTTTCAAGACTAGAAATGGGAGAGCAAGGCTGGCACTTGTTAATTTAATCAGGTAGAGGGAGGAAGGCAGAGGGTTGCTAATGCAGCTTCCTCAGGGCTGGAGGCGGGGGGGGGGGTATTTTGTTCCCTCTGAGTCCCGAAGTTAAAAGCTATTTGCTTTTGATAATGGTGTGAAATTATTTCAGGTGGTGTGTTTGCACCTGTTTGCTTGGAATCATGCTGAGAACGCGTTTAGCCATTCTTGGCTATTGTAACTGCAGTTTTACACAGCTGTGCTGTCCTATTCTATCTTATTAGACTAAATGGCTTTTTATTTGGAAATGCTGCAAAGTAGAGGGTCTCACCACTACTTTACCCAGTCAGCATTAATAAAGGTGTTCTTTTATAGCTATTGTATTGTTAGGCAATATTTATTCAAATTGGATTTTTACATATCCCACTTCGTGGCTACATATAATTGTTCTTTATTGTGGGGAATGTCAGTGTTTCTCTTGAAGGGAGTGTGAAGTCTAAGTTTTCTGTCTACCCAGAGTGATGGTGTCTTTAACAGACAGCTGCACTGTCCAATATCAATATGTTCACTTTCCCACTCACAGCAAGGGAACAGGACCTCTTTGTACAGAAACCTACATGCTCAGAGCAGTATCCAGTATAAATCCTCTTTATCCCCCCTCTCTCTCTCTCTCTCTCTCTCTCTCTCTCTCTCTCTGTCCACCCCCAGTGAACTTTGGAATGTGTGCCTATAAGGCTATAAATATTTTCAGCTATAATGATAACCGTACTGAACGATGTCAGTGCATAGCGCAGAGGCAGGTCCTGATTTTCTTCTGTAAAGCCAATCAAGGGGGAGACTGCAAGCTGCAAGGGCCCAGATTTTTTTTATTTTTTAAGCCACAGCTGAATTATGAATGACAGTTACAGCTCCGAAAATAGCTGGCTTTTTCTCTTTCTGCTCGCTGCCAGCCATGCGTTAAAGTTTTATGGCACCGTTTCCAACTGTCGTTTGGAAGTGTGTTAAAATTGCACAGCTCTGCACTTTTGCTGAGGGATTTATGTGGGATGCTACAGGTCTTCTATTTTTTATTTATCTCTAAATATTCTTTTTTAGATTCTTAAGCGCAGTCAGTTGCCCACTTGCTCCCTAGTTGGTGTTCTGCATTGACATCTGACCTGGATGTGCTCTGTCTGCCAGTGCTTGTCTGTAGCCTGTGTAAGGTACCTTCACTCTATGTAACTATTTCCACTGGATCATCCAATCAGAGCCATGCCTTCACCAACCTCACGTCCTACTGTTTTTCAAGTTTTGGATGAACTACCTACAGCATCACAAGATTTAATCCATATGATTTGAAGTTTCATTTCAGTACTTCTATAATGCACCATGGTAACCACTGAACATTACAAGCCTTTGTATGCATGTTTCAGGACTGATCCCACAGTAGTAACAAAATCCAGCGACGGTTTTGGTTTCAGTATCCAATCCACAGTTACATTCTCTTCTCAGTAGATCTTGGAAGCAGAGTAGGGGCAGACCTTGTCAGTAACTGGACAAAAAAATCCTTGCCATGCTTCCCAAAGTGACCCCAGTGGTTTAGTTATGGGGTACACCCTTCTATCTTAGCCATAACTCAACACACTCGTGGCTAAACTTTGTAGAATAGCACAGCAACCCTACTTGCCATACACCGAGCACATTTGGATAAAAAGCATGGCTGATCTCTGTTCTCCAGGATCGGTAGCCCGCCCACTTTTGCTCTAGAATGCTCAGCGTAAAAGCGATTCTGGCTTCAGGTTTGTGAGATCAAAGGACGCTCACACGCCTTCAGAACGTCTGTGCTGTGTGGGGGACCCACTGCGGTGAGGAAAAAAAACATAATTGGACAGTCCAAAATAAAAAAAAATAAAAAATTGGTCACTCTAAATTTAAATTAAAAAAACCTTATTATCTTCCAAATCTTTTTTCTTAGGAAGCACCTCTTGCCTAGGCTGGACAGGGGTCTCCAAGAAAACAGAAAATACATGATCAAAGGCGTATCTGATATAAAAACATCAACTAAATAAATCCAGCAGGTTGCAAATTTCCTTCACGAGGCCCTCTGCCTGTTTCTTTACATTTCAAGTAATGCTAGCTTATTGGTTAATGCCACTTGTAATACAGCATTCTGGTGTTGTGTGATGTGTGTTTGCTTTGTGAGATTACAAAGTGGGGCTGTCTATGGGGAACAGGATTTCAGATCTCTTGATGTGCTAGCAGTGTTGTGGATGATATAGTCACTCTGATTACACAGACTGGGTGAGCCTGTCCTGCTGAGAGACTCTTCTGAATTGACTGCCGTCAGAGTCTTCATTTCGATACGGAAATCTTTTGTCTTTTATATCTTTTTATGTCATTGTTAATGTACGAGTTTAAGACTCCTCTTCAGTTTTGGAGTGTTTCTGGACTGTTGGTTTAGACAGAAGATTGGTCAATATGACAGATGCTTTAATTAGTTTTCTTTTTTTTTTTTTGGAGTGAGAGTAATTATTTTATGTTTCACAAAAGAGCTGAAGTATTATGTCTTTTAAAATTTGAGGCTACAGTTCGGTGGCCCACTGACAGCAAGCATTCTGATGTTTTTCACATGCAAACTCGGAATCTCAAGGTCAGAGCACGCTGCACTAACATTTAAGGCAACAGTAGCTTATTTTTCTCTGAAATCTAAAGATTCTGCTTCTGGAGTAGCTAGTCCCCAGGAATCTATCAGAGATGAATGCCAGAAAACAGAATTTAACTTTTAACAGACCTGCCTATTTATCTATATATTCCTAATACAGTAATATCCTGCTGCAGGTATAGTGCTGGTGGTAGGGTTGGCAGCACAGCTGACTTATAGATTGGTTATATGGAGCCTTTTGACCTCTGGGGCACTGTTCTGAATCTAGACTATGTTAAATGGTTGCCAATATGCTGTGTAATGCCTGTTTGAAGGCTGATGTGTAATACATTCTATGGGGCTCTGTGGAAGACATAGCAATTTGGGGTCTATGCAATCAATCAACTTTTAGGGAATGTAAATAAACTGGATATTCAACAAAGTCTGCTTAATGGGTCAATGGAACGCTAAAGTGTGGCGGCAACATAGCAAACCAGCACCAAGGAATTACATGCATTTAGTGGGAAATTAAACATCACTTCGGAACAAAGCAAGTGAGATCTACTACAAACCAATTTTTAGCATTTGTAGTTGTTATGGTATTGGCAAATAATGGACACAAAGCCTTTCACCTTGAGCCTGGAGTTTTCTTCAACAGCCAGTGAAGTGTGTTGGACTTAAGCGCTAATCCTTTAGTGGAGCTAAGGCAGGGAGCTCCTAGACCAGTGACTGAGACAGTTCTACATGTTCTTCAGTTCTAATTTCCATTTACCGGGGAATATAAAGCCCCTTTATCCCGCTGCTGCTCCAGGTCCCCCTCCCTCACACAGTGTCCCGTGGCTCCGCAGGAAGCCCAGTGGAGCTACTGGAGGCAGAGGCTGAGACTGAGCCGATGTGGCAGTCCCCTTGCTGGCAGCCTGGTCCTCTGGGGCCGCCTTTAATTTCCCTTTCAATTCCTGTCCTCCTCGCCACGCTCTATAATGTGATGGGTGCGGGGTGGCAGGTAGCAGACTGTAGACGTTGTTCTTTAATTGAGCTGGATCTGCGCATTGTTTCTGTGTGTGCCTGATTTTTATTCCAAGTCCTCAAGCTGCATTCAGATGAAATTAACAGAACATGGTTCTAGGTAGGAGACAGATGCCAACACAAGTGCTGTATGTACTTATTATTTTATCGTCACATGCATCCATTGTTTCCAACAGTATATATGTATATGTAAAAAAAAAAAAAAATCCCAACATAGATATGTTTTGCCCACCGCAGAGCAGAGCAGATATAAAAACTGAAACAAAACTAGCTGAAAACCAAAGAAATGATGTCCATAAATGAAACTGGGCTGTCAAGAATATCCCAGAATTTACCTTACTATAAATAGCTCAGCCCATTTGCTTACATTGTCTTTTCCAGGGCTTTGTTTTAAGCAGTTATTGCAAATGTATCCTAATTATGTGATGCTGTTAATCCCCAGGTAATGATCTGGGACTTCAGAACTCATCATCACACTGGTCACAGAAGACTGATTCTATTAGGGGTTAGTCAGGGGATGGGCAGGTATGTGTCGCGTGTGTATCAAACCATATTACAGAGGCATTCAGAGACTGCTGCAGTTTATCAGGGTAGGGTACAGGACTACAGGTTGATGAAACCAACCTCTAAACTCTAGACAGGTAACCCTCGAAACCTGTCAATAAACCACAGATACGAAATCCAAATGCAAATAATCACCATCTCACTTTTTGGCCTTGACTGGAGCAGAGTGGCGGTCAAATTGCCTTCCTGACTACTGATGAGCACCAGACTAAATGAAGACTAGGCTAAATGACAAAACCTGTCAGCCCAGCATGTTGTAATGGGCTTCTGCACCATAGTTGACTCAACAGTAAAGATTAAAAATAATTTATAGCAAGAGTTGTCTTGACTGAGTGCAGCTACTGGAGTCATACATCATTATTTATTACACAGTGCACTATATTTCACTTTGTATGTGCTGTGTAGCTGCTCTTAGCCTTCCTGCTCAACATCAGCACTACCACCTGTTACAGATCGTGCCGAATATAACTTCTTAAAGGTGGAGAGTATTTTATTGCCAATGTCTCTTTCCCAGCTAAGGATAGTAGTGGAGGAGTTGTGGGGGAGATTTGAAATTGAACAAATAAGGCAAATTCATCAGGGGATGATGCTTTCAGCAAAGGCTTTTGATCATGTCTTTGCTTGAATTGTGTGCCGGGTTTCTTTTATTTGAGTTTCGATTGCATCGCTCGAGACTGCGACCAATGGAATTCGGAGCAGTTCTTTAGCAGTGAAAGGCATGGATTTAGGACACAGCGCTGGTTTTAATTGCTTTTCTAGCCACTGATTTTCGATCTCTGTATTGACTTTACCCAAGGGTCTGTGTTGTACAACTGGCAGCAGTATATATCACTTCAGCAGCTTTCTGATCATATTCCTCACCCTCTGCTGATTAAGGGTATTTTTGCAGGAGAGTCCAGCGTGCCCTGTCTCCTGTCTCTCAGACTATTTTTTATTCTATTTCTTTGGGTTCATAATTACAAAAAACAAACAGAACAGAATAGCAAAAAACATCAACTCTCTCCCCAGTCTCCCTCACAGCCCCAGTCCCCAGTCCCCAGTACAACACATTGGGAATGCATTGTATGCCTGCTGTGTTAATAAAGGTCTACATCTTTAACATGACAGAAAAAGGAGAAATGTGTTGAACTGGCACCGGGATTCCTGTTTCCAGTTTGAAAGTGCTGTGTCTGGTTGGTCACTTTGCAAGTGTGGGGGTTCCTAACTGTGAGGATCTATTCTGCTTCCTTGAATCTATTCTATATTTGACTTCTTCCCTTTTTAAAATTAACATTGCCTTAGTAATAATGAGGTTGTCTTGAAGCTTTCCCAATTGTTCATTTTAACAATTTCCAGACAGCTAGTTAGATGAATTCAGAGGGCATTTGCCTGTTTTCATCATTCTGAGCCTTGGTGCAGTACTGTATATAAAGAGAAAGAGGTACGTTGGTGTGTCTTATATTATGAAGCTGTTTGTATTCTCTCCACCTTCCATTTGTAAGCCTGTCCGCGGCACTTGTGTGTTAGAAATAGTTATGTGTAAGTGTGGCTGACATCTTGCTGATCCTTCCCGGTTGGGGACAAGCAGTGCTGTGGAGAGAGGAGTCCTGCCTTCACTTGCGCTGCTGATGGAGAGCTGATTTTGAGCTGTTCCTGAAGTCTCTGATCTTCAAAGTCAAAAAAAAAAAATGAAACGAATTGGCTCCCTTCAGGCAGAAACGCCATCAATGGGGCCCGATCCAGAGGATTTGTTATTTAAATTACTTTTCTTTTTTTTTTTTTATAAAATTGATTTTGCTTTAGCTGGAGAGGTTATGAAATCTCATTTCCAGTAACATTTTGGCTGAGACAGCAACAGCACCACGCTGAGACACATTGCAAAAGGTTACTCAGCCAGCTAAAATCAAACACACTGCACAAATCCGTCAGATTTCTATCTGTCTCGCATTCTGAAAACTAGCACAAGCAGCAATTTCTATATAGGACATGACATTTATTTTGTAATGACTGCACAAGGTATGTATTGAAAGCAGTATTGGGTTCTGACTGAGGCCTGTGTGGCTTGTCACTGTGTCTTAAGTCTGAGTCACTCAAATATATGCCTGGACTTTATACATTGAGAATTCCTATTGAACCCTGAAGTTTCAACAGTTTTATTGCAACTCAGAAACAAACCTTTTTACCCCCCTAAATAAAGCAGAAATATTAATTGTATTGCATGATATTAGTTTGATGGGTTTATCTAGTTATTGGCAGTGTTTTGCATTAAATTATGTGGTATATTCATCAATTTATTTTTCTTTGGCATGCGGTCTACTGTTCTTTGTCAAACTATGTTTGCTACCAATACTGTGAATATTATAGTATTCTAATATTATAGATGTTGCTGCCTTTCTTAATAATGATTGTGGAGACACTTCTTTCTTTTAAAGTCAGTGAAAAAGCAGAGATGTATAAACTGTGTTATTCCAGGTTCAAGAGCTGACGATTCAATTTCAGATTCAGGTCTGTAATGCTTTTTTTTTTTTTTTTACTGACCACTTTAAAAGCCAGAAAGGAACTGAACAACATACTGTATAACAAGAGAGTACCACGTTTTGCTTTCTTGAAAGTAATATCATGGTTCAGTTTTTAGGGTCACGTTTGGAGAAGGGGAAATCTTACTATGATATAACAAGGTGGATTTCTTTAAGTCCCCTTACAGCAAACTCACAGTGTGCGTGTGTATGTGTTTCTGTGGAGCTCACTCTGCAGTATATTCAAACTCAGATTTTAATGTAATGTGGACTGCAGTTCTGTTGCCAAAAGCCTCGAAAGTCAAGTTATTTCTTGACTAAGACAAAAAAAAAAACACTGGCCTCCGCTGAACTGCGTTCATAACACACAGACCTTGACAAGCAGAACAGTATGGAGGCAAGGGATAGAGTAGCCTTTAGGGTCAGGCTCAGCGAGTCAGCAGGCAGGCTCAGATTGGTATATTTTGAGGGTGTTATCCATATAAAGCAGGTAATAGACATCCACTACAGAGCTCTATGACCCCTGATGTTAGCCTTTTCTTGCCATCTGTTTCTTAGCAGCATTGAAAAATGACATCTTGGCTTTATAATCACCTTTTATGAATGAATCAAGAGGGATCAAAATGTATTCATTGTGATATTTTTCGTAGCTAAATATAATTACAAATTACATTCATTACCCCAGAAGCGTTATCAGTGGCGATGTAGAGGCTTTTCAATTAATCCAACAAATAACCCTAGTCTGATTTCAAGAGCCTAAGGTGAATTTATCGTACTTATAAAAGGTTAAGTCAACAATTCGCTCTGAAAATGCAGTTCTAAACTGACCTCCCTCGCCCCCACACCACCCTCCTCTTTGCCTCCTAACAGCATGCCCGAGTCGCTGTTGTACCGAGAATGTGAGTAGGAGGATTGCATTGTGGGAAATATGTCAAGAAGCACGGAGAGAAGGTCTTACCAAGGGAATCTTTGTTCAGGAATGCAGTTTTAGAACATGCTCACCATACAGAGCGACATATGTTGTTTACAAAGAATTTAAAGAGAATGTCTCCCATTACTGAGGACTTTCTGTCCTGAGCTGATCATTATTCATCACTGCTCCCCCCCGGTGCTGCACCCAGGAACTAAGTGGAACATGGACCCTGCACTTGTAGACATGTATACCACGCATCTACATAAACAGAACAGGAGATTGCACAGCACCGTCAGATCCAAACAACCGCTAGCTACATTCTAGCAATAAAATTAATAAATGAAAATCTTAAGTTTAGATGACCACTAGTTATATCCTCTGTCTCTTTGTCACAGACGCGCTACTTGGCTTACCAACCATCTGCAATAATGCTATCCCATCTGGAATGATGGTTCCATTCACCTTTTCAGGGCTTAAATTCACCCAATCTCCACTCCGTTGAGCCCAATTTATCCTGCTGTCTAGGTCAGTGACCCATGGGAAGCTAGGGAAGGTGAATCCCTGTGGCACACCGTGAATGAAACATTATTCATGTCTGTAAAATCAGGCTCCCGACTCAGGGGTGACACATTGGTCTTAAGGCATCTGTCCATACGAGAAGGGTCCAGAAAGAGTGGCGAGAGACTGATGCCTGATGTGATCTTATCATATAGGGTCGGCTGGTCCTGCTCAGAGGGATGCTGTGCCAGGAGCCCTCTGTGGACACACTACAACATTAATAAATGACAAGCAGCCTCATGGGAAGCACTTTGTAAAGGATGGCAGCTGCAGCTGGAGAGAGAAGAGCCTGGTCTTGTGGGGTCTGTGTCACCCGTGAAACACTACCTTGTGGCTGCTGCACTACAAGTTCTCATGCCTCTCTGGTCTTGTGATTCATCTGTATTGATTTTATACAGACGCAGAAACTTGCCAAGGCTTTACTTTAATCGGCACTTGTTTATTGAGTGTTAACAGCTAGCTTACTAACATGCTGACAATTTTTGTCAGTGGTTAGTGTACGTATACTGTTGTATTTCTAAAGTATTAAAGTTTATTAGGAAGTTCAGCTGCACAGTTGCAAGGGGACTAATGAGCACAGTTTAGAAAAGAGATGTTTAACCCTTTGTGACTACATCGTTTGTATGAGCTGAGTTTTCTATTTGTATCATGTTTTAAATGCTATTGGATCTTTGCGCTCGTCAAGGCTCTAAAGGCCGGTGGGATTCCTCTGTTGATCTCGTCTAACCTGGAATGATCATGTCATTTCTGTCTTTTATTTGTTTGGGGACTAACTGAGATGAGTTCTCATGCAGGCTGCTTGGCGATGACATTGCTACCTCTCCTTCGGTTAGCCCTGTCGTTACTCCCTGTCCACACATGCACAGAGCTGCACAAATGCACTCATGCATATATACACGTAATATACATCCTCGCACGTCCTCTGGACATGTAGCAGAGATACCATCGTCCAAACTTCTTTAGAAACATGGTGTTAGACAAACATTTTAACAAGAAGTGCATTGTCACACCAAGGGGTTGTTTTTTTCACAGCTTTTAGAATTTTAAAAATACAAATTTCAACTGTACAATGATATGGAAGTGGAAATGGTACTGAAGCTGAATCCCTCCATCACCACGTTACACACACACGCTGACACACACATATACACGCTAACACACACACTGACACGCACACGCACACACATGTAAATTGCTTTAAAAGAAGCCGAGGCTGTCTTTCTGCTCTGTCACTTAGTAAAACATGCTTATCTGCTGTGATTCATTTTAATTGTGCTAGTTGTCATAATGTGTAAAGGTATCAAAAATCATGTTATTGGATTGATTCAGTTGTGATCCAGATGTACAATTTAGTGACCAAGGGCCCAATTCACTGAACTTTAAGGACTGCTTTTTTATTTGTAAACATTCTTTCAGAATACCATCCATCTCCATACCATCTCCATACCATCGACTCAGTCCATACCATGTTTACTGTGTGTTTATGAGAATTACAGTACTAGATTTTATTGGGTCAATTCAACACCACTGCTATTTAAACCAAAACAGGAGTTTGTGAAAACTAACAAACCTAACAGCATGTCTTTAAAGTAAATGATGTCTTTGTAAGCAATTAAAATGGCATGTATTTAGATCTGCCATTCTTTAGATCAATTGTATAGACCCCTATATGGGCACTGATGAAGAATTTGATGATTGTCCTGATATAATTCAGACGTGTAGCATATGTTATAAACGACATGCTTGACAAAGGGAGAGTGCCAGGCTGTCTTTCACTGGCAGCTCAAACCCGTAGCAGTGAGGTATCTGGGTCAGAGCAGTCTCCAAACAGAGAACCTCAGGGAGGTATCTGGGTCAGAGCAGTCTCCAAACAGAGAACCTCATGGAGGTATCTGGGTCAGAGCAGTCTCCAAACAGAGAACCTCAGGGAGGTTTTGTTTTGCTGGTCGTCCTTGATTTAGTATGAAAGCGCTGCCTTGCCCTGCCGGAGCTCCTGTCCCTCTTTCAATGGGGTCAAGGTGCTGTCCAGAGAGATTCGGCTTCGCACAGAGAGTCGCAGTAACCCATCGCGAGTACCCCCTGCTATGTGCAGCCGGGAGTCCGATAGCTGGATGGGACTCTTGTAAATTAGAGCAACCCCTTGTCTGCTCTGATCTGACACCGCTTACGGCAAAATTGAAGCGCTACACTGAAGAGCTGATTCTGTCTGTCAGCTGTTTTGCTCACTGAGCTTACTTGGCAGACTCAATGGGGTGAAGCTACAGGCATCCGCGGCCTCCCGCACTGTTACTCCCCTCCCAGGTTCTTATCTTCAAAGGGTAGCACGATTTCCTTAATGGGTTGGCAGCCTTGCTTTACAGAACTGTCCTTTAACCCTTAAGTGCCTGCGTGCAATGGTGATCATGGTTTTGTTATTTTTTTCTGTCACTCAACCTGTGGTGTATCAAGTGTGCTTCCATTAGATGGCGCTTTCGAGCATGCAAGGCGTGTACCTCAATATTTGTCAAACGATTGTTCACAATCGCTAATGGGTCATGATGCCAAATCCTACATTACTTTTTCTTTGCCACTTTGAAGAGCCAATCATTATTAGCATTAATTCATTTTTAGTTTAATTTTGCAATGTTTTATGGCCACTTCTGCCTTTATACAGTATAAATCCCTAAACCATCTTTGGTGCTGTTTTGACAAAAAAATTACAAAAAACACTATAATAATAATAATAATAATAATAAATAATAATAATAATAATAATTTAAAATTAAGACAATAAGAAACTTGAGAAATATAAAATAGAAAAAGAAACCTATAGCAAAAATATATGAATGTTTATAAATGGCCTATAATAATCAGAAAACATTTAGGTATTTTATACTTCCTATAGGTATCCTCTCTTGGATGCCAGTGAACCCAATATAACTCAGTGTTCTTATAAAGGAAGCCTTTTCAGTGCCTCAGAGTGGTTGCCTGTCTGCCTGTCTGTCTGTCTGACTGCCTGCTTGCCAGCCTGTCTGCCTGCCTGTTCATTGCTGAAGCAGGTTGGAGTGATTTGGAATGTTGAGGACAATGGTTGAATTCAGGAGCGACCTCTGGGTCCTACCGCCCCCTGGATTCCTTTCCTAGAAAAACAAAAATTAAACAAGGTTCCACCCCTGCCAAGCTGGTCAACAAATATTCTACAAAGTCTATGAGAAAATCACCCTGCTGGTAACAGCAATCCATTACAGCAGACCTTTTTGGACTAGAGTTGAGAGCTTTATTGGTTTTGACATAGAGGTAAGTTATTACATTCATCAAGTCCGTGTCTGTGAATTCCATTTGTAGTAGACTCTGAAACAAGGGAACTCCATTATTTATGGGTTCAAGGTCAGGGCAGCAGTAGCTGATAGCTTTCTTTCTTGGCTGGCTCAGTACTTAATTTGAATACAGCCAGAGATGAATTCTCTGAAATGGTATGGAGTCAGTGGGTTATTAAGGGTTAATACTCTGCAACACCAGGTCAATCTGACATATAAAGTCATTGTGTTTTGTGCCACCAAGGGCAATATATATGTACTGCTTTAAAAAACAAAACAAAACACAAAAAAAACAGCAACTCATTGGTAAACAATCACATCTTAAAGAGAAAGTGGTTTTATCCAGTTTTTCCTGTCGTCGATCTAGATCATTCATAAATAATGAACATGTATTAACTTGGAGATGTTGCTCATTCATAATTATACTATCGAGTGCTCCACTTGTGCATTTGAAGAATTGCGGTCTAAAGCTGACTGGGGATCGGAAGGGGAACTGTTTAATGAAAGGAATCAATTTATTTCAAGTGTGCTACAGCTGATGACTCGTCATGAGCAATAACGAGCGATTAATACAAGAAAGACGGACCGGAGCCTACAGACAGATAGGAATGCTGCATACTTACAGAATGCATGCACTGTAATTTGCGAGTCTTGTTTTCCTTTATTCTAAACATTGCTGTAGTAAAGGAAACGTCAATGACATTGGGAAAGACTTGTAGTCGAACCCTTTGTCATTGAATTTTCTGTTAGTATTTCAAAATGAACTACAGTTGAGTGTTTTATAGAATTATGGAAATTTGCAGTAGTACGGCAGACAGCATATCCCATAGTAACTAAATTGTTCAGTACTTCCTCTTTTTATACTGCTGTCTGTTGCAGTTTGAATGTTTTTTAGGGGGTGTTTTGGTGAAGTGCATGTGTGGCTCAAGTTCTTTTTTTTTTCTTTTTACTTTTGTGAGTGCTGGAATTTGAGTCATTGAAGATAATTACATCATTTAATTTTATAGCATGCCTTGTATTATAGTACAGTCACTTCATGGCTTACTAATGAAATGGTATACAATCAATCTGGGAAAGGTTTGTGTCGTGTTTTAGGTTTCTTAAATTGGAACTGGAAAGCCTTGGAAATAACCAGTTCAATAACCAGTAGAGAGTATATAATGTAAGCTCACCCAGTTCCTCTTGTCTGTGCAGGTGGGAGGCTGTTGTTCCCAGGATGACAGCTGCCGCTGTGGGATCGGAGCGAGGTCCCTGAAGGACAGGAACCGAGCACAGAGAAAGCGGAAAGCCCCAACGGGACACACTCGCCAAGATGAACCTTTGCTGGAGCGAAATCAAGCGCAAATCCCACAGCATCAGGTAAAACCTCCAGGGCCCGTGATTCAAGTGTGTGCAGGAGAGTGGTGGTGATGTGAGGGGCTTCGTGACTAGGATACAGAACTTACCCTATTCTTTAAAGGCTCAATCATTAAATCCAGCTGAGGCTTATGCAGGCGGGGTATAAGCTGATCAAATCAACCCCCGTGGTCTTACCTTAAACTCTAAACTACTGTTAGCGAACGCAGTTAGTGGATTTCAGTCAGGCAAGATAGCAGATCTGAATGATGGAGGGCTGATTGAAGATCTTGGTTAGCAGGTTCTTCTCGGTATTCAAAACTGCACACATCAGTGGAAAACAACAAGACCTACCAGGAACCTTACTGTATCCCTAGGAGACTTGCCTGGTGGCTCTACACACTCTTCACAGTGTGATGTACATTTTCTTTTCTGGGTGTGTGTTTATATGAAAGTTTGCTGGAGTTATCTGAAAATGTGTGAGAGAATGAAACACACAGATTGTTGTAACATAAGTATTCCCGAAAAAGCCGAACACCATGCACACGGACTATTAGCAGATCTAGGAGTGTAGTGATTTGCTGGTGCACATTAGTGTGAACTATTGTGTTGGGCAAACAGCCTTCTTGGTTAAAATACTGTCATCCATGAGATTTACAAACAAACAATTACATTAAATAATAATTTGCAAAAAACTGTTTATCTTGAGGTTACTGCCTCGGAGCAGAGCTGTAAATGACACACACATTCTTTAGGTCCAGCGAGAGACATTTTTGAAATGTTTGCAGAGCCTCAAGCCTCAGCTGTGTGGGTGCTCTGTCAGCACAGAATTCCCTTCATTGTTACAGGAGGTTCCAGTCACATCACAGCCAAAGGGAGGTGAGGCTGAGGTCAGCTACCCAACAAGAAAAACACTGAACTGCCCATACTGCAGTTGTGTTTCCAACCTTGGTAAAAACTATTAACCGTTTTGATGGTACTGTAAAAGCCAGTTATCTTAGTGTGTGACAGTTCCATTTTTAATGAGTGCTGCACATAATGCTTTCAGTTTTGTTAGCATTGCCTTGTGGGTGAGGATATCTTTTTGCTCTTTGCTGTATTTTTTTTTTTTTTTAACTGGACTGTTTTACTGGAATTGAATGTAGGTCCTCACATTCCTGAATTCCAAAGACAAACTAAAGTAAACATGACAGGAGATATAATAAGTGAAGAGGATCTTGCTATATGCACTATGAATATTTCTTAACGGGGCATTTTCACTTTGACACATACAAACTTCAGGCCTATACAGCACCAACCAAAGCCACCAAACTTGCAAAACTCCCTTGAAATAGCTTATAAGTTGTGTCAGTTTTTCCCCCAAGTATCTTGTTTAAGCAAATCATAATTGTGATTCACTATTACGTTTCCCAGTTGTCTAGTCCTTGGGCTATGCTACCTGTGTCATCTACAGCTTATTGCATTAGATGTGTTTTGTCGTGGGTTTGTTTCCCAGCATTTGAATTAAAGGAAGAAACCACTAGACCCAACATGAACCCTCACACAGGCCATGGTTCGAAGTGATGAAAAGACACACAGCTTGTTTCTTTGTCCTTAATTACACATTGAACCTTGATAAGACCCCTTCATAAACTCCCACTGCACATTGTTTGTTGCAGGATTAGATGGATGCAAGGTTTTCAGAGTAATAATAGTCATCTAACTGGTAACACTTTGAAGTGGCAGCGTTAAGGGTTTTTATATATTTGTTTTAACTTCTCTTTCCTTTTTTGGATGTCTGCAATCTCATTTTGAATGGTTCTCCATACTTATCTAATAAGTGCAATGCATGACAAATAAAGCATGGTTAACCCTAAACTAAACAGCTGAATTTGAGGAATTTTCTGATTGGAAATTCAGGAACGCAGCAAAATATGATACTCCCAGCCATTCTGTCGATGCATTTGAATAAGCAGAATCCAAAATGAGACTTCAAAAATTGTTCACACTGTGACTTAATCATTCTGCCGACCCATAAATCAGATTCTGAACTCAATTCTAAAAACCATTCACACCAACTTGACATTAGCATAATTTTTCGGAATGGAGAAACACACCAAATAAAGTTACAAAATCAGAAATAAACCACTAAGCCTTTTACTGTGTGTGGGGAATATTGGGTTGTTGTATTGTAGGGCGAGATGTTTTGCCATTTGTTTCAACCATTTGTTTTGGCCACTGCACCTCTTTGTGTGTTTCTTAGTGTGTTTTTGTTTGTTATTCATTTTAATAAACTTGCGCAATAGCTCTTGAACTGCAGCTTTTTGTGTCTGAGTCTCTTTTCCTGACGGAAACAACCTTGCTAGTGACGCTGGCCTGTCACGCTCCCTCCCATATTACTAGCCACGATTCCCTAGTTTTGCTCAAATGAAGGCAGACTGGCTTCCACCTAGGAATAAGGAGATATAACCATTATTCTGCTTATATATTCCGCATCTTGAACATGCAATAAGCTGGTAATAGCATAGTTGGTAAACCTGAATCTGAAATCCATGCAAAATGAAAATGCTTAAAATGACCATACATAATTCATAACAGCCATGCGTTTACATAGGCAGAAAGCTTTACCTGTTGTGTGTCAGTAGGCTCCATATCCTGGACAGCAGTTCCCCAGGGAATTCCTGGCATATGCTCTTCCTCATGGTCCGGTTTTGCTGTCCCGCTCCAGGCAACAGCAATGAGCATTTATGGATAATGCATGTCATTATGTAAGCATTGTATACATAGGGTTTAAAAACAAACATGTTGTATTAGTTTAGAAACACACACACACATACACACACACATGTGCGCACACGCACGCACACACACACACTGTATATTACTTAACAGTTCTGCCTTTTTTGATTTTCTTGAACATCTCTTAAATAGCCACTGTAAAGTTTTACAGTGTATTTTGTAGTGCTGTTGCAGAGTTAACCAAGATAGTGCTGATAAAACCCAGTTAAGATTGACCAGTTAGTTTAAAATAAGGTGCCAGTCAGTTCGCTCCAACTCCAGTTAGACTAAGACTGTGATAGGAAAAGCCTTTGACTAATTTTAAAACACAATGGTAAAGACATGTCTTTATAGTTTCTCTCTCTGTCTATCACTCTTTGAAACCTTTTTTCGGTTTATAACGGTTCTACCTTTTTTAACTTGCGCCTGCTTGCTATGCATGTATTGATAAAACTGTTAGCTTTTTCAAAACATCTCTTTTTGAAGCTGAAGGTGTGGGCACACACCACACTTCAAACAGCCTCTGGGACAGCATGTTAGCTATTAATAAAGCTTTTTACTTCAGAACATATCAGGCACTGCACCTCTTTAGTGTGTGAATGCATGCATGCATTATAATCCTGCAAGGGTTTGAGTGTGCAATAACACTTCAGATTACTTAGCCATGAACTTACATGTAACTACCAATATCTGGCCAACTACCAATATTTGTTAGTTACTGGTGGAATACGCATGTAATTACATGGAAAGGACCTGTGCCATTGTCTTATTAGATGCCTTTTCCATGTAACTGTATGGTAGTTACCATGTAAGAACACATCCGCTGGTAATTGCGTAGTTGTTACATTGTAATTCCATGGCTGTTCTGCTCTTTAATATAAAGTGCTTCAGAGTGCTTCAATGGGTGTATATTTTTGTGTGGACAATATAAGTAATTGTACCAGCTCTGTGTACAAAGGCCAAAAGCACTCATTCCAGAGCTGCTGCGCTTATAGTTTGTATTATCAATCCCTTCCTCATTGTGTTCAATTATTGTGCACAGCTCTTGTATTTCTGCCTCAAACCCTGAATATTAAAGCATGTTTTGATGCTAATGACCATCTACGTTCAAGCACACTGCTGGCAGGTACCATTATAGTTTCCCATTTGCATTATAAAACACATTATGAATCATTTGCTCTGAGGTTTTGTGTCGGACCGGCTTGTGCTGTGTCTTTGCTGGCCTCTCTTAGCCAGAAGGCAAGTGATGACATTTGTGCATATGTAAATAAATATCAAATATATCTAAAAACTGTTACACTGTGGCCTGCTGTAGAACCACCACAATACTGATGAAAGCACTAGCTGGAACATTTGTCTAACAAACACGAAAAAGGCTAACATTTCTGTTTGAAATGCATATTGGTTAAATGGCTAACGTTTGAAGGGTACTTTATTGTTATGACACTGTGTATGTTAATAGAAGCGGTGCTACTACATATAGAGTCTGCTGTTTATCAGTATCTCTCTCTTTTCAGGGCTCGTCTGGAAGCTTTCTCTGATAGTAGTGGGAAGCTCCAGCTGTCCCTCCAGGAGATCATCAACTGGCTCACTCTGAAGGATGAGGAGCTGTCTGAGCAGCTCCCTATAGGGGGCGATGTTGGGGCTGTGCAGCACCAGAGAGATTTCCACACAGTAAGCAGAGCTCCTGTTAGACCGGGACTGAGAATGTCTCTAAAGCCTATAGTGTTAAACTGAACAGCGACAAAATGAAATATAATACAATAGTAAAACGGTTCTAGGCCACCCAACGATATTACAAGACTTTTCAAAACTACATTATCATTCAGCAAAGGGAAGAGCAGTAACAATCAAAGTACCAACCCACCAATTCTAAAAACATTTCTATCTCCGCCTGTACATAGGAAAAATATATATTATTGTATTGAGCTTGTTATCATTTAAAAAATTATGGTTGCTTTGTAATTAAAAACTGCTAGTTTAGACGGTATTCACTGAGAATAATATAACATTAAAATAACAATAAACCTTTAATTGCAAACTGTTCTCTACAAAGCCAACCGCTTTCAGCATGTGCTAACTAATTATACAGTTCCGCTCAAGCATGAAATCCTCCGTCTGTTCATTTAGCTGTATGCTCGGGCATCTCCCTGTGTGTTTTTGACATGAGGGGACACACTGACTAAGCATTTGCTTCAATGCAAAGTGGTGAAGAAAAACTGCTACATACAGCAACTAGAAAGAAGACAGAGGTATGTGTATTGAGGTGTCCATTAAAGTTTGTATCATATTTGTAGGTTACCTTTTAGATTTTGCACTGGAGCTTTGTAAGCGCAGTAAATCATACACATTTTTCTTTTCAAACATTGGGAAAATGGCACATCAGACACTGGACTCCAGTAATACGGTAGAAAACAGCACAGAAATCAGGACCAGGGGACATGGGTAGAAATTAGGTGAGGACAGACAGGACAGATAGAGACAGTCACTTTTTTTTAAGGTATGGAATAGTCTAGGTTACCTAGCCATGGTGTTGATGCTGGATCATCAGGGTCCTTTGAAACCTGACTTGACAAAGATTTGTGATCAACCAGCAACCGGGTGAGCATTAATGGGTTGAATGGTCTCCTCTCGTCTGTGAATGTTCTTCTATTCATATGCATGGCAGCCACCCTCAATTGCTGGTAGTCTGTGTTAATCTGCTGTGTGGCTCTCTCTTCCCCATGTAGGCGTTCATGGAAGATGTAAAGTCCAGAGGCCCCTTCATATACTCTGTCCTTGAGTCGGCCCAGGATTTCCTTTCCCAGCATCCCTTCGTAGAGCCAGAGGAGACACTTCCTGACAACAAAGGTCGAGCACATACAGCATCCTGCTGTTTCCTCTTGTCTTTCATGAATCCTAGATACACAGGATACACTGTGTACTTGTAATACATTCATCATTTATTACAATGCTTCTTTTTAGTAGCATTGTCAATACCGGTATCTTAGTGTTTCAAGTTATAAATGGGTATAAATGGACATCGCAAAAGTATCTAAAATTGGTAGGGAAATAAAAGTAGTTTTTTTATTTTTATTGGGAAATAATGTGTGTTATACACCATCACAACCGATGTATGAAATAAAAAAAAATAAAAAAAACATTGTATCACAATGGCAACAGTGGAGATCACAGAAGAGAGAACAGTAAAAAGCTCAAATGTCTCGAAATATTCTGACATCAGAGAAAAAAAGCATTTGTTTCCGTCACATAATGGTATACAATAGAATTGATTTGTTTTTAAGTCCAGTGAAAGGTAAACATTTCATGCCCATCCCCTTCCAGATGTGTCGCCCCGGCGAAGGATCCAGAACGCCAGCCGCTCGGTGTGGAAGCAGGCGAATGTGGCGAGCGACCTGTGGGAGAAGCTGACGGCGCGCTGCCTAGACCGCCACCGGCACATGGAGCTCACGCTGGAGAGGCTGCTGGAGCTGCAGGCAGCCATGGAGGAGCTGGCCGGGGCGCTGGAACAGGGGGAGGGGGTGCGAGGAGCCTGGGAGCCTGTCGGCGACCTCTTCATCGACTCCCTGCAGGACCACATTGACGCCATCAAGGTGCACGCAGCAACCAGCCAGGCTCCAGTTACACCAGAGATAACCATGGCATCATAGTCTAACCTCTGTTAGATTACATACTCAGTGTGACATGTTTTTTTTTATGACTGGTACATTTTCAATGTAGATACATATAGCTAGATTATTATTATTTTTTTAATTTGTTGTTTCGAATGATTTGGATTGGAATAGCCAGTTGTGCTATTATTGATCCCGGTTCACCGCTGCAACCCCCCACTGACTTGGGAAATGGAGGCTGAAACACATGTCCTCTGAAACGTGTTCCTGCCAAGCCGTCATTTTTCGCACCGGAGCGCCGGCGTTTGATTCGAATCTTTCCTTAAATACAATAGAACAACACCAAGCAAGATGTTTTTTTTTTTTTTCATCTGCCTTTAATTTATCCCTTACAAATAAATAAGCACTGCATAGCCCTGAATTGGTTGTACAGAATGCTTCTAATACCGTTCCGGTCCAATACTGCAGTACAGAGGAGTACTTGTTTTTTAAGGGATTAAACAGCGGTTGAAGTTACTGATCCTTTCCTGTGTGATTTCCCCCTGTCCTCATTCCCCAGCTGTTTAAGGAGGGGCTGACCCAGGTGAAAGAAGGCATGAAGCACATCAATGATCTCGCTCACCAGCTGGCCATCGCTGATGTGCACCTGTCAGTGGACAACGCCCGCGCCCTGGAGCAGCTCAACACTGGATGGAAACAGCTGCAGGTGAGGGGCTCAGCACAGCCTTGGAGACGCACAGGTTAAGCACTGCCTTCACTGGGATCCAGCGATCATTCAATGAACGAGCCCAAGGGGATGATAACTTCTCGAGATGTGAAATGCTAAAAACTGAATAATGTGTTAGCTAGATATTTTAAACTAAGAGTCCTGTGGGTAATGCTATTTCATTAATGGACTAAATTCAGGAAGTTTCAAAATTGGAAGAGGTTCAAAGTTTGTTGTAAATTGGAATTTTATTATGAAACAGATGACAGTTCTGTTTTTGTATTACACCAGGTAATATTCTAATATGCAGATAACAATTAATTTACTTTAATCCTGTGCTTAGTGCCTTATCTCCACACAGCTATGTGTTTCTATGTACCTAAACCCACATGTATGTAAAGTAAGGGCAAATGTGGGTGAAACCATAGGTTCTTAGATATCAGTAGAGAGATTGATGTTTAAAAATGCATTTCAAATTCTATATAACAAGGTAGCATTTATTTTTTGCCTGCTGCATGTCTCCTTTTGCAGGGCTCCATTGATGAGAGGCTGAAACAGCTTCAAGATGCCCACAGAGATTTTGGACCAGGATCTCAGCACTTTCTCTCCAGTACGTATCCTGTTACTGCTCGGCCGAGTTAGTGGGGCTTGTACTAGTTACCTCTGCAGTACAATGCTCCATTAAGGTCAGTTACTGAATGAGTGAGTGATTCAGTACGTTCACAGTTTGAAATACTGGCCTCTGGAATAGCAACATTCTGAGGCCCTGTGTGTTGCAGCTGCAAGAATGAATTTTTTTATCATTCATTTCTCTGGTGCAAGGATTAACCCTTGCATCTGTGACAGGACTGGAAAGGAAGACTGACGCCAGGATGCATTTCTATTATCATGTGTGTTATTATCTCTGTTTCTGCTCATTCTCCCGACTTGATGATGTGCATCTGATTATATTATATGACATGGCCTGTTTTGTTCAGGTTCAGTGCAGATTCCCTGGGAACGATCCATCTCCCACAACAAAGTGCCCTACTACATCAAGTAAGTTATTCAACAGACACCAACACCACTTCCGGATGCAATGGCTTTTCCCTGATCCCTGACCAAATCCAACCTTTCCTCTTGCATTCCACAATTCAGTACACGCTTGCTTGACAACAGCATACAGGGCAGTAGGATCACAGCAGCCATGTGTATAAAGTTATAAACTGACATGGTTAAAAACTGTACCTTGTGTGATGCATTATTAATAAAAAAAATAAATAAATCAAAGGTTTAGCTTTAGCCATCAGAGAAAGTGCATGCCCTGATATTAACTATTTATACATATATAAATCACATTTTATTGTCTGAGATGTTCTTCGATGCTCGTCTGCCTTCAATAAGCCCCTGATGGCATGCAGATAAATACCTCATTGGCTTCAGCTGCCAGAGAATCACAGTGGAAATCAATGGTCGTTTTCAAAGAGGAGTTAATAATTCAGATCACTTATGGTATTGGCGAGGAGCCCAGTCTATCAGTAGTTGTCTAAAAGCTGCTTTCGAGGGGGATGTGAGATTGTCGGGCATGGCTAGAAATTGCTTTGAACAAAATACATTGCACTGAGAAACACATTGCAAGAAAGGCTTGGCAGATTGTGATGTTATTTCTTAAGTATGAATTTCTAAATGAACAAAGAGGTTTTCTGCAATCACTGCGTGGTACAGTTTGAAGAACGAGACTATGAAATTTTACCTTTTATCCACCAGTTAATGCAAGTGATCGATCACTTAAGTTATTAAACTTTATGCATACTGGCCTATCAAAGAATGTGACACATTCGATTACAGCACTGGGGTGCATTTAATTGATCTATGTATATATGGGCAAATCTAAATTCAGCTGTCCTTTTAAATCACATATTATTACAGCCATTAAGAGTGTTCTTTTTAGCCACCAGACTCAGACTACCTGCTGGGACCACCCTAAAATGACAGAGCTGTACCAGGCCCTTGGTAAGAGTCCACCTTTATGTGCAAAATACCAGTGCGATTATATTAGAATTAATATAAAATGTATTACTCTGAAGAAACCTAAGCAGAAGAATTAGCAGACCGCAGGGATTCCCAAAAACTGCAATACAAGGGATTTAGAATAAATATTGACATGGTTCTGAAGATGTAGCTCGGAGTACTGGTATTGTATTACAATGTATTACCAGTTTAGTGGTATTGATTCTACTATTTGGTTTGTCAAACTATGAAACCACCATGGTACCATTTTACAAATGGCTCTATACAACTACCATTGTGCTTCCTTAATACAGAACCATTACATTGCCGCTGAAGATCATTTGTCCAGAGACTGGTAGGGAATGAGACTTGGGTGGGGTTGGGAAGTGTTTTCTAAAACTGGGAGGCAAGGAAAGTGGGAGAGCTGGAGATGAAGAGTGGGGGGAAAGCACTGAGAAAGCTGGAGAGAGGCAGGTGCTTTGGGATTTGGAGGGTTTGGAGAACAGATGCTGGTGGAAGTCTACCAAATTGTGATAAAAAAAGCAATTTTTAATTGAACTGCGCATCTGCGTTTATTAACCTCCTCTCTTGTCTCTTATTTCCCAGCGGATCTGAATAACATAAAATTCTCAGCGTACAGGACTGCCATGAAACTGAGGAGGGTACAGAAAGCACTCCGCTGTACGTACAGTACTGGAGTCAGCACAGAGGTTTAGTCTCCTTCTTACTGTCGCTTTGAGCCATTCTGCAGGGGAAGCACCAGTGCTAGAGTCCTTCACTACCACACTCAATGATTTACATGAGATAATTACATAGCAAATGAGAGAAAAGCATACATTCAAGTATCTGGGGATACCACCCTCCTATAGCAGGCTTGTTACAGTATTTATATCATGTTCTGTTCCTGATCTGTCATTTGTAACACCACACTCCCCAGCATGGTCTCATCCCGAGAGGTTTCCATCTTCGTTGTCTGTCGAGCCTATTTTAATGAAATAGATTTCTCTTTTTTTGGTATTCGATGTCTCTGCTTAAATTAATTGCAGATCACGGCATAGAAAAATCTATTGTTTCCATTTTTGATTTTATAATATCATCAAAAGCTGAGGAAGACAACTTATACAAACCCCACCCAGCCACAGAATCTAACAAGCAAACAACCTATAACAAAGATAACTGAAAAAATATCAAACTTGATATTGGAAATAAACCCACAAATAAGTCAAGTAAATACATACAAATAGATAGATAAATAGATAGGTAGACAGACACGAATGAATACATATATTCAACAAGTTGCAAGCCAGAGATGGAACAATGCTAGTCTTGAGAATGCTATTGGCTAAGGCATCAGTACTCACTAGCCTGGAAAGTTGAAAAAGTGATTCCAGACAGTATCCAATTATGTGGTTTTCTCATAAATTCTTGCAGTGAGTCTGTCAAGAGATGCAAGTTTGGTCATTAGATTGAGCCAGTGTGTGAATGAGACATTTGTCCTGTTTTTCCAGTTTTGTCATGTAGCTTTTTTTACTATTGCAAGAGAGAGATGTAAAAATTTGGACTGATGGAAGGGTGTGTCAAGGCCAGCGACATCCCTTATATGAACACATTAAATGATCATAATTCTATGAATCGCACAATTATTACTTTGACATGTGGATATCTCCCATATATTGCCCATTTATATGGAGATATATGGACACATGAAGGAAAAAAAACAAAGTGACCGCTTTGAAGATTTCTGTGATATTTAGGGAATGCCACTAGAACACATTGATGGTAAAAATCAAACAAAAAAAAAACACTTTATTCCAGACCTTGCTTCAGACCTACAGTACAGGGTCAGTAGATTGACGCAATTCTCCTGGTTTGTTGAACTATCAAAGTTTGACGTTGATGTTTACTGCAGAATGGCCCCTTCATTTCTTCCATTCATTACAGTTTCCTTGTTTATCTTCTTTTAACCTCCATCTAATTGCTTTTTGTGGCATTACTGTGGCATTAATTATAGTGCAATCACACCACAATTACACATGTATGAATAACTACTATTTAATTCAAAAATGAAAGTGTGAAGTTGTAACACAATAAGATTACACTGTAATTACAGAGGTACAAGTTGCAATGCACAACATGTAATTTCAGTACAATTAATGCCTTTCTCTACAATGTATTATATTTTCCCTTGTTCCAAACTACGACAAAACTGTTGCAGCTAGAACTGACAAAACAAAAAAAAAAAAAATGAAAACTGCCATTCGAAAGTTCTTAAATTACAATTAAACTGCTTCTTTTTAAAAAAAAAGTTACAGCTACTTTAACCGCTGGTGTTTGTTTTGTTCCAGTTAAACGTGCAGTTGAAATGCAATAACATGGCAATTGCTGTATCTCAGTTCTGTGTTTATCTTTTCCCCATTAGGACAATGTACTGTAGACAGTGTACTCATTACTTCCAGTATGCTGTTAGTTAATTCACAGATTAGATGACAAGAGTAATCTCTTTGCCATTTACTGTCATTGGTAGTACATTTCTGTTATCCGGCGATAACACAGCATGTCAGTTTGGATAAACAAACATCACTAAGGCCTGTTGACAGCAGAGCAACAGCAGCCTGTCGCCGAGACGAAGGACTGATTTGGTTGAAGTCCGTCTCGGAGCGGGAGCAGAACTCAACTGACATTTACAAAACGTTAATTGCAGGACTTTGAAAAAGGAAAGATCAAAACACTGCTGCAACCAGACAACACACGTTGAGTGTACAGTACTGTCTCCCTCATTAATATGAAAACCTCCTTCACTTCAGAATTCTAAACTAAAATAATAAGAAACTAAACAGACAAATCTTTTGGGTAGTGCCTTCTTCAGTGTACTACCCTGTTGGTTTCTATCATCACATATGAATGTGCACCGATCAAAATGATTGTCTCCTCTTATAGCTTTTCCTCAGCTTTGTATAGATTTTTTTTTATCTCCTCAGACACTCAATGCACCCTGTAGTTATCGCTTTTCTTGTACCATGCCGTCTTTTATAATGAGCTGATTGGAGCGCCCTCTCTCTCTCTCTCTCTCTCTCTCTCTCTCTCTCTCTCTCCGCAGTGGACCTGATGACTTTGAGCAGCACCTCGCAGGTGTTCCAGGAGCACGATCTGCAGCAGAGCGATCACCTGCTGGATGTGGTGGAGGTCATTCACTGCCTGACCAGCCTGTACGAGCGGCTGGAGGAGGAGCGGGGGATACTGGTCAACATCCCGCTCTGCGTGGACATGTGTCTCAACTGGGTGCTCAACGTCTACGACAGGTCGTTCGCTCACCTACTAATTGTTTACTTACTTGACGACGCAAAGGGAGCTTCTGGGTTGCAGATCTGGGCTGGGGGTGGGGCCCACAGGGAGAGCTGCATTGGGTTGGGGAAGGAAATTGTTCAGGGATAGCTGTCTTCAGACTTTACTGACCTTAAGTGGTCAGGCACCCCATGAGTCCAGAGGAGGCGTCCCAAGGCTGGGCCCGTGTTTCCAAGCATTTTGTAAATTGGTTTACTGTCTTATACAAGTTTACCACTGTAAAAGCACAACAAAGTGCAATAAACCACAGTAAAAGCACGGTACATCATAAGTAAGCATTGTAAAGAAGAGGCGTGGTAAAACTTTAAAAATGCCGTGCAAAAATACTGTGAAATGGGGTGACTGGCTTGGCAGCAGGAACAGAGGCCTCCTCAGCTCATCTTCACTGCTGCTGGAGAGGGTTGCAGCAGGGAGGTGACTTTCACATTCGAGATTTCAATTCCAGTTTAAAAGGTGGGGGGAAAAAAAGACGAGTAACTTAATAAATACTTGGCCTAATGGCTTCGATTGATTTTGAGAAAGGGTATCCAGAACTAGGCTGTACATCTTATTAAAACGTTGGTATTATTCTGGAAATCAGCAGGCACAACAACAGACAGCACTCATCATATTCAATCACAGTCAAGCAGGTCAATTTAAACAACATTTTTAAACAACATTCTGCTTCTCATTTATTTGCACTAGCGCAACATCAATAAACCGATCTGAACGCGTGTTTCATTGCAGTCTCTGTTACAGTAATGTCAGCTTCTCCAATTTACTTCACATGCGTTTTATACCTAAAGAAGGATGGGAGAACCAGTCTGGTGGATGATTGAGTGCTCTGTTCCTAACCAACTCTTCTGAAGGAGGCACTGTGCTAGAATATCAAACGCACAAGTGTGTTAGTATGATTGGCGTCTCAGGGATTTACTAACACAGAATTATCAGTTATAATTATGATAGTACATTGAAACTGCTGTGGGTACATGACAAATGGAAATGTAGCCTCCTGCCTAATGTGTGAGCCACTTAAAAAAGAATATGCTGTACTTTTCTATTACCATGCACTTGCAGGTGCCACCAGTCACACTAGTGATGAATTGGTTTTATTTTCAGTTGACGTGACTGAGGCATGTGTTTTGTTTTGTTATTTTTTTCATTTATAACTTATTAATATTTATGTGTATGGTAAAGGCGCTGCTGAAGTGCCCTTTCTGTGTTTTGTTTCTGTTTTTTTTTAAATGTTATATAATATAACCCAATTGTTACAAAAATTCCCAAATGTTTTGTCTGCTTGAATGGAAAGATTTTATCCTGCCTCTCCCTCTCCCTCTAGTGGTCGCAATGGGAAGGTGCGAATTTTGTCTTTCAAGACAGGACTTGTTTGTCTTTGTAACTCCAATGTGCAGGAGAAATATAAATGTGAGTACATGAATGTGCTGCTTATATAATGAGACAAATAAAGGCTGACTGAACGGTGGTTTGTGGTTATATAATAAATAACATATCCTTTTCTGAATGAAATTAGAAGAAGGATTCAATCAACAATTATTTATTAGCTGTGTGCTATTCATTTAGTGGCTGTGTGCGATAGGGTCAGATTGCCCGATATTGCTAAAACAGAGCCATCTGTTTTATAGGACTAATCCTATACTGAACTTGATATCCCTTTTATTAAATAAGTGTCTTAAAATGACAATAATGATTATAAATATATTTTCATACCCGTTAGTCTCTTATAGTTGGTTACTTTAAATATACCCCTGATGTAATTCTTATTCTAAAAGGTACGTCTTTGTTAATAGCTTTTTTGTTCAGTACATCCCTTTCTTTTGGAGAGTGTGTGAAAGCGCACTGATCGTCTGTTAGGTTAGATCTCAATGGACATGAAGGGCAGATCGGCTGGAAAGCCAGACACCTACATTTTAAAACATTAAACTAGATTGTGTAGAAGCTTCCCAAGTATTGTTTGATGCATACATTTAAGTCTAAAAGAAAATTCATGCAGTTCAATTATAATAATAATAATAATAATAATAATAATAATAATAATAATAATAATAATAAAAAATAAAGTAGCAAATGCATTGTTAACTACTCAAATAGTCATTGTAGTTCTGACATTGAACAAACATTTGTGCAAAATAAAACTTTTTAAAAAAATAATTAGTTTTAAATGATTTACATTTACTTGGTATTTTTGTATAATACGCAGCATACCTAGTGGTCAAAGATTAGAACTGTGGCAAGGAGCATGAAGAGGAATTGAAATCTGACGTTTTCATGATTTAAAAGCTAGCCTCCCAGCTCAGCGATCCCACTTGTGAAGCTGTATCTGCGGCCCTGTTCCCCTGCAGATCTCTTCAAGCAGGTGTCCGGTCCCGGGGGCGGGTGTGACCAGCGGCAGCTCAGCCTCCTCCTCCACGAGGCCATCCAGATCCCCCGGCAGCTGGGTGAGGTGGCAGCCTTCGGAGGCAGCAACATTGACCCCAGCGTTCGTAGCTGCTTCCGCGTGGTGAGTACCACTGCGCCACCCCCCTACTCTCCCTCCATTTTAAAACAAACTAGCCCATGTGCACCAAACTCATATTCACAATTGTGATGGATTGAGATCTCCCCCGTCACATGAGTAAATAGCATATATATTGTGTGCTACATCAGGGATTTGGGTGTAGCCCTCCTCCAACAGGCAGGCTAACCAGCTATGGGAGAATAAGGCTGAACTGACTGGAGGGGAATTGAGAAACCCTGTAATGATGTGGCCAGGCTAAATTGGATTGCATTAGCCTGGCCACATGTACAGAGAAGGAACTTTTCAACTGGGACTCGAAGGAGAGTATGCTCGCTGTTCTCACTAAAAACTGTGGTTTGTTAGAATAATGCAAAGTCACAGAAAAGAGTGGAGAGCTGAATTTGTGAATAAACTCATTTTTCCAAAGCTTCCACTACAGTATGTCCTAGTATAATAATTTGGTCTCTTTATGGTGCTGCTAGGGTTAAGATGAGCGTGTTTGGTTCCATTATTTGATTATTTCAAAGAGCCTGGCATCTAAAAAATCAGCAGAGATTTTGTAGAGCATCTGTAAACGTTTAACTTGCATTCAACAAATGAGGGGGAATGTCATGGGAAATCAATTTGAAATACGATTTTGAATCTGCATTTAATTAGGATTTCTTCCATTAAATATACTCTATCTCTCTAGAGGCTCCTTACTCTTGTTCTTTCCCCGTCATTGTCAATCCCCACCCCAGGCGGCTGGAAAGCCTGCTCTGGAGGTCTCGCACTTCCTGGAGTGGATGAGTCTGGAGCCGCAGTCCATGGTGTGGGTCCCAGTGCTGCACCGCGTGGCCATCGCCGAGTCTGCCAAGCACCAGGCCAAGTGTTCCGTCTGCAAGCAGTGTCCAATCAGGGGCTTCAGGTACAGCCACGCTGGGGGTGTGCAAACAAAGGTTATTCTCAGATTACAGTCAAAGATTGCACTATATTGTATGTTTCTCCAAAAAGGGATCATAGAATCTGTATTTTCTAAACAACATCCACAAGTCTCATGCTTTCCCCAATTGTTTATTTAGTTCAAGTTCTTATTAAATGAAGCAGAACAGAGCTGAAGGAAGACAAATGCTTGGCAACGCTAAAATAATGGCCACACATTCGTATTAATTCCACTGCATTAGCTGCTGTTCCTGTTGTGTTCCACTTGAATTGCTTATGAATTTTTGTCAGGACTAGAAAAATCATTACAAAATAGAAATAAAACGTTTGTTATTCAGATGTTACTCCAGATGTTTGAGATCAATATTAATAAGACTGTTAATAGAAAGATGTTTTTAAAATATGTGATATTGTTGAAAGTGGATAAATAATACCCTTGTTATTTTGCATTGACCATTTTCCTTCTTTCTCCTCCTATCTCTTCTAATTGTCTCTCTGTCTTTCTCTCATCTGTCGTTCAGAAGAGCTTTACTGGCGTGGCTCCCTTTCTCACTGCAATTTATATAAGCTATATCGGCATGCCAGCTCATTACGCATTGCCATGGCACATATAACAAACATAAATGATGTAATCCGGTTTCTGTGTTAAGGAAAAGCAGCAGATTGGCGCAGTCTCTCTCCCCATCTCTCCCTATAAACTTCTCTCTCGCCACCTTTACTGTTACCTTGAGCTGTCGATTTGGCTCTGTCTCCCTCCCAGGTACCGCAGTCTGAAGCAGTTTAACGTGGACATCTGTCAGACCTGCTTCCTCACAGGAAGAACCTCCAAAGGCAAAAAACTACACTACCCCATTATGGAGTACTACACACCAGTAAGGAACCCTGTCTTACCTACTAGCTTCCACAAACAACATCACAAACGCTTAATGCTAGGTTCAATTGGATTATTAACAAAGGCCTGGGCTAATATTTGTTGCAATAACACAACACATTATACAGCTACATTATATGTCATGCACATTACATTTTTTCTTTTTAATTGAGATTATTAATAGTGGGGAACCAATTAAGATAAGTAGGGCGTTGTATTTCCGCCACTGGCAGGAGTCCAGGACTCCTAAACCTTTTCATCCATTGTTGGCAGACAACCTCTGGGGAGAACATGCGGGACTTCGCCAAGACTCTGAAGAACAAGTTCCGGTCCAAGCAGTACTTCAGCAAGCACCCTCAGAGAGGGTACCTCCCGGTGCAGTCTGTACTGGAGGCTGAGAGCAGTGAAACGTGAGTCCCTCCACACCCGGACACTGGGGTCAATGAGCCAATATCTTTCAGTGTACTTTCAACTGTTGACCTTAATTTACAGTTCAATTAGGATAGTGTGGGTAAATGCCAAAAACACCTGCTTCTAATTAAGTGGACATTAAAAATCTAAACATATTATGGGTTTTCAGCTCTTCTTATTCATTTAATGGGTTACTCGGAGCTAGTGAGCGGTTGGATTTATAGCATGTCTTTTAAGTCCCATATTATATGGAATTATATATTTACCCCCCCCCCCCCACACAAAATAAATAAATAAATAAAATAAGACATATCATATAAAAAGGTTCTAAAAGCGCCCCCCCCCCCCAAGCAGGTTAGAAAAGTTTGTGAGGAGGGAGAACCCCAACACACTTATCTAATTGGCCAGCTGGTTAACGAGCTAACGACCTCCTTGTTTTGTGTCCTGTTTTGTTTGGGATGTGCAAAGAAAGGATATTCTCAGATTATAAGGGAGTTCATACATAACATGAGCAAAATCTCATCAGTTAACATCATTTCAATTCATTGTGTCTTCCTGACCTCCTCAATTACATTTAGACAATTTAACAATTTCAGTTGAATAATGAATACTGCAAACAATTGGTCGTATTCAATAATGTGAGAAATTGAGCCTGTACTCTCCCCCTCTGTTCATGTGACTGGGATTGAAACAGACATGCACAGCTTAACATGGGGATAGTGTAAGAGTTTAGGTGTAATGTCAGCTTAAAACAATCCTTACCTGGAATCCTCTGGTTTAAAGCTAGCCCATGAAGGTAGACTGTGTTTCTGTAACACAGGAAATGCACTGTAAATGTCTGGGCCCTGGCGTGAATGGTAATAACTGATAAGTAAGCCCTGTGCTTAGTTTTTGAGGGGATCACAAGGGGTTCCACAAAGCTGTGGGTGTAGCTCCTTGGGGATCTGCTGTCCACTCATGATCCTGACTCCAGGGATGTGTTTGGATGGAGACGCTGGTTAATAACTTCTCGTTTGCCTGTCTCCCCTCCAGTCCCAGCTCCTCACCAAGGCTGCCCCATGCAGACACCCACTCCAGAATCGAACACTTCGCCAGCAGGTACTTTAGGCCAAAAAACATGAATCTGTCCATTAAGTGCATTTGAAGGTCTTGTTGTCAGTTTACCTGGAATTACTTTATCTGAACAGTGGACTCACATACATAAATATACAGTGTTATTACCATGTTACAGGGGGTCTTTTCTTTCAGCATTGAAGTCAGTTAAGAACACTAACAAGTCATGATTTTTCTAATAATCACTGGTGTCAGTGGGGAGGGGGTGGGGCTTGCCACGACTATCCAACAAGACTATGGTGTTACAGATCACATACTATTTATAGAAATGTTTAAAGAGTTAGCTTGAAATTACTTTGCATGTTTCTATTACAATTACTCAGATATTGTGTTGTTTTTTTTTTTTTACTAAATGCTAATTTCTCTAGTAAGAGCCAGCACCATCTAGTTAACAGCAGAGTATATAAAAACAAGAAATACTTAGAACGATTGCAAGGGGGCTGTAAAAATATAAAAGTGAGTTCTTACTCTTAAGTGATTTATTTTAAGTATCCTCAGGGTACTTAAAATAAAAACACATTTTTCATCTAATTATATGGTCTAAAATGTTTGTCACGTGGGTTTTATTATCTTGTAAATAATTCTATTCCTACACTGCGCAATAACAACCACTAATAAGCATTAGCAAAAGTGTCACACAAAAAGCACTTATTTTTAATGAATGTAGCTTGTCGTGCACAAAATAATTACCAGGAAGATACAAAGTCTCAACAGTAATTCATTTTAAGTGCACAGTTAAACAATCATAAAAACATGTTGTTTGGGAAAGAGATGTAAAATGACCGAATGGCTAACCCCATGTGTTGCTCTCTCTGTTGAGTTTGAATTCAGACATGATTTCTATTCTTGCACCTCACTAAGAAAAAAGCACCTAGTTTTTAGTGCTCAATCCTCTCTCAAGTTTGCTCTGAAATCAGGTTTGAATCACACCTCCTTTCTCCCCCCCCTCCGTCCCATAGGCTTGCAGAGATGGAAAATCAGAACTGCACCTTCTTTACAGACAGCTTGTCTCCTGATGAGAGCCTGTGAGTACAACATGAGAAAGGGGAGGGTGAAGAGCAACGGTGACAGCCTGGACTTGGTGTTTTGCTGAATGCACAGCTGCACTGGAGGGTGGTACTCACTGGAGCACACAAGATCAGGAGTCCTGCTCACTCCCAGTAAATGCAGTGACACTAATCCGATGATCAGTGTAGCAGCAGGATCCTGAATCGTGCTTCCCCAGTGACAATGCACTCGCGTTGCCGCCTGCATACCTCCTGTATCCCAGTCTCTCTGACACTCACATGCATGCACTCACTCCATGTACACCAATGCAGATTCAAGCACACACACATGCATATTCAACCTGGAAACCACACACACATTTGAACACAGGGTGCATAGCTATGCATGCCATTTTGTATCTACACACACTCATATGCACTTTGGTATTCCCTTGCACATATTAATATTAACTGTGTATTTTTGTTTGTAAAAAAATATATGGTGCACATTAAAGGAGTGTTAGCCAGGGCTTTAAATTCCATTCTCTCGTCTCCGATCACAAGCAACATTATCCCTGGGCATGGCTTTTATATCTAGAAATTGTGCTTCACTGTATTTGATTGCACAGTAAACCTGTAGCAGTGCTGAGAACAGAGCATGCGGGAGGCTTATATTGTCACTGATGTGATGCGTGCAGTGTGGTTTATGATCAACAGTACTGCTGCCTCCTTCACTGAAAACCTTAACCTCACAGCAGTGTCAGAGATTCCAATGATCTTATAGCAATCCTCATGGCATTGAAATAGTCTTCAGCAAGTCCTTGCAGTCTTTTAATTGAAGACGTGTAATTGTCTCTCTGCAATAGTTGAGTCAAGTAGTTTACCTGACGGAGCCAGACTCTTTTAACCCTTTACTTTGTGCTCCCATACCTATTTAATGTCTATTTTCTCAATGTCAAATATATTGGTCACTGGGCAGCAAAGGGTTAAAGCAGCACATAACGTCCGAAAGGGATCACTACAACCTATTTTATGTTTATGATGCTGAAGTACCTTCCTAGTAGTTCTTCACACACTTTACTCAAGCTAGTCTTTCTTTAGGCCAAAATATGTACTTTAGGTACATATTAGGAACCTCATTTATTTAGTCTTTATAGACAAATGTTATATGGCTCTCGGTAAGTGTACATTACATTACACCGACCGCGTGTCCTTCTCGGTGCATCACACTGCCTGTCTGACCCCCTCTCTCCGCGGGGTGCTGTCCACAGCGATGAGGACCACTACCTGCTGCGACACTCCAGCCCCACCCTGGAGCAGGACTCACTCACAGGGCAGCATTTCGGAGACGGGCACGTCCTGGCCAACTTCAACTGTGAGGACAAGGATGAGCTGGAGAGGATCCTGGCCCGCCTGGAGAACGAGAACAGGTCAGACACCGTGTAAACCCGTGCCGCTCACAGGGACTGCTTAAGAAAACACACTAAAGATCTGCTGGCTTGTCAGAGTAGGTGGGGTCTATCTGGGTCGCTCTTTCACACATATAAGAATGGGCTTGATTTAGAAGTCAACGGTAGATAATCTGACAGTCCCATTGGTGACTGGTTCATTTTTTCTTTTCATATGGCGAGACGCCCAGATAATTCTGAGCTAATTGCATTTCAGACCACAAATGAGTTAATTCATCATTTCAGTGTCTAATTAATTCAATGTTTAATTCGATAAAATGATTTATTAAGTAAGACATCTTTAATGGTGTTAATACTGGGCAGCAAGAATGCATGCTCATTTACAAAACTTAGTTTGTTATGTCTTTGTAATTGTAAAATAATCAGTTTTTTTATTTTTTAAAGATAACAGAATTAGTTAATCTAAAAACAAAATGTACTTTTAAAAAAATATTTAGTAAAGCATATTACCATGCAATGTTAGTTTTAACCCGACGTTGCTTGCCATAAAACTCTTAGTGTGAGCTGTGTTTTGTAAATAAAGATAATAATCGAAATTGGTCAAAGGCAAAATAATTTTTTTTTTTTATTTTCCAACTATGTCCAAAAACAATGTTTCAGAAAAGTGAAACATACAATATGAAGATTAGTATGACAAGTATTCAGGCACATTTTACTATCAGTTCGTGCCAAAGGGTATGCGTGTGTTCTGTTCCGGCAGGATCCTGCAGGGGGAGTACCGACGGTTGAAGTGGCAGCACGAGGAGGCAGCTGCCTCTCCTGAGCTGGCTGACGGGGCTCCTGGCTCCCCGATGGGTCTCTGTGACGACGAGCTGCTGGCTGAGGCCCGTATCCTGCGGCAGCACAAAAGCCGTCTGGAGACGCGAATGCAGATCCTGGAGGACCACAACAAGCAGCTGGAGTCCCAGCTGAACAGGCTCCGAGAGCTGCTGCTGCAGGTACGAGGGGCCACAGGGGCCCAGAATGATAAACAAAAAATAACACAAGAAATGAAGGAATAAATGATATTATCAGTAAGTTCAGGACAGTGCTGCTGCCTTTTTATCAAATACTCCCAAGCGATACAAAACCCAAAATACATTGAAAATAGCACGTTAGTCTACAAGATTAATTAATATAGTATGTTTATTAGTTTTACTCAGATTGCAGATTGTTTTTTCTGGTAAACGTGTTTTAGAAACGCAGAGCAATATTTATTTTGATTTCATTAGCAAACCATTGATGATAATTCAGTTATAACAACCTTGGTCCAGAAATACCCCCAAATGATCCAGGCTTTGTTCAAATGAGTTCCAAACAGCTAAGTCTGGAAAACAAGCATGTACACATTCAGTTCACAATTAAAAGCCATTGCTGCAGAGCACTGCTCCACATTCTCTCCATTTATAGCATTGGACATGATTTCCCTTGGAAAAAAAAAAAAGAGGTTAATAAAATTGTGCTAAAGGGCCCGAATCCATTAAATGTTAGAAGAAAGGAAACGGTGAGTGGAGCTGACAATTAAATTGCAATTAGCAGAGCTACTCTAAAGCAGTCTGTATTCGTATTACATTAATACATCATTGAGGCAGTTGCAGTCAAGCACTGAATGACAAAAATGTTTTGTTCTGCAATACTGAAGCCTAAAGAGGAACCCGAAGCGAATGAATCAGCAGCGTCCTCAGTCTCCTCTTCACAGCAGTCCAAGGATAGCCAGAGGGAGGATCAGTCCAGGGAGACCCCAGATACAGAGGTCGCAGGTAAGGGTGGGCACTGTAGCCATTGAATAATGCAAGAGATGCCGTCCGTATCAATGATACCAGAGAACAGAGCAGCTTCTCAGAGCGTCTGCCACTACTACTGTACCAGCTGCTGCAATCCTATCACTGAAGTAACCATTGCAGCTCTTCTAAAAGCGAATGTAGTGTCTCCAAATAACTCTACTGTTGTCACAGGATGCAGCAAGTTGTCAAGGCAACCCATTGGGTAAGTAGGAGGCCTCTCCACCAGGCCTGTTGGACAGTACCACTGCTCGGGAGGGCAGGCTTCTCAATCGCTCAGTCGTCAAGAGTACAATTAGATTCGTACATTAAAACACAGTTCTGTCAAACAGGAAAAACAAGTATTTAATTCTGTCAAGAAAAACTCTGAATGCAGACTGTCAAGCTGTGTCATGCCAAACTGAAGCATGCTGCTTGCAACTTTGCATCTCACTCAGCAACGTTGTCTGTTTCTTGACTCTTATTTTTTCGACCTGCCGTGTTCTAGTGCAACAGGAAAGTGATACTTGCCAGAAATGTTGCTGTGGTCTGTTAGATGTTTTTACAGTAAGTGCACTTTGCTGTGTTCTGAGCTGAGCTTTTATCTCACAGTGCATCGAAAGAGTGCTTTGCTGAAATGCATTCTTTCTGGGTCACCATTAACAGATTGGTTGGCTTTTGTGCTAAAGTAGTAGACAGATTTCATGACTTGTCTCAGGATAAAATTGAAGAATCAGACAGCTATAAAGGGGCAATAAGCAGTTCTTTTGATCCTACCAAAGATGAGAATATATCATGCAGAAAGGTTATGGAACTTCAGTTGCAGAAGAGAATGTTGTTTTGCAAGGCTGAAATAAACTTCAACTTAACTTGATGAAATCACAAGGTTGCATAGCAATGAGTTTGACCAGGGTGTGGTGCTGGGGGGTCACGGGGGAGCGCTGCCCCCCCCCACCCCCCACTTCTCTTGTACAGGGAGAGCACCGCTTCCATACTAGAATATTGAACTATTTTGCTCCTATTAATATATGGAGATATACATGTGTATAACCCATAGAAATAAGCAAAGCATACAATAACCATAAGAAACCCTTGAGAAATAAATAATAAAGTTTGAATATAGCATGCCTGGTCTGGAACAACAGGTGTGAATAATGTAGACAGGTGAAGGGAACCCGTGTTAACGCTCAGCATTTTACAATTAGCGGTAGATGTAATAATTGGAACATTTCTTATTTGTAGACACTTATAAAAGAAATAATGTAGATTAAATAAACTAAACATGTATTTAAAAGATAAAACTCAATTGCAACAAGCAAATAAAGGGTACCTGTGGCCTTACACATCTTTTTTTTTGCAAACGGATGCACTTCTGTCTCATTCCCTTTTTAACGTCTGCAGTATGATAGTGAGACGGACTGATTCCGGACCAAACCATTCAATATACGAGAAGGGGGAGCGGGGGAGCGTTATGCATAGGATTACTACTAATAATAATAACAGAGTTTTAATCATGTGTGTATTAGTTTATGAAATTGGTTGCTAAAATATGTAGAGCATTTGTGTATTTATTTATCTTTAATATAAATAGCTGTAAGTCTAGTTGCTTTACAATAATACCTCAATACCTGATTGTCTGAATTTGTAATCAATTGGTACACTTGTTAGCTCTTTCAACTACCGTAACTACTAGTGATAAACTGCAGTTCTGTTGAGTGTATGGGGAAACAGGGACTGCAGAGGTGTGGTAGGATTGAGAGGGGGGGAGGGGAGAGGGGGTAGATAATAGCCACCACTCGCGTCTAAGTATAGCACTACACCCGAGTATGACATTATATTAAAAACTAGGCTTTGTTCTTGTCTGCCGAGTTTCCATTTGAAAGGTTTTTTGATGTACCAGCATGGTTTCAGACTTTCAAAATGTGTCCCAGTCACCCACTCTTGGGTAACAACTCTTAAACTAGACACAGCATCTATTAAGCACAGAAAGTGCGTGATTAAGTTATTGTTTTCAAAGACAAGGAATGAAAAGGTCATTAAGTCAGTCTGATATATATATGTTTTTATGTGACTGCAGACGCCAGCCAGGAGCCCCAGGACACAGTCACGCGACTGGAGGAGGTGATTGGACAGCTGAGGAACGCATTCCCACCACACAGTAGTGAGTATTACCCTCATTGAAAGAGATCAAACAGAAAATTCACTAGGAGAAAACGCATGGAGAGAAACTCATATACATAACCATTTACTTAATGTGTGTTTTGATTAATTACAATTTATCTAACATGTATATAAACTGTTGTAGACAGAAGCGCTCTGCCCCTAGTGGATGTAATAAATATATATAGTGGGCAGGTTAATGCTCACACTAAAACTAAACCAGGATGTGGTGACTGAAAATGATACAAAGTCTAAACGACAAGAAACAATTATACAATGTCTAAAAAAGAAAACAAGAATAATGTGTTAGTGTCTTTAACTTCCTTCACTTGAGAAAGCTTTGTGATTTGGTCCTATTGTCTCAAACAAATGTATTTTTTTTTTTTTTTTTTTTTAGGTACATCGCTTATCTAAAGAGCAGCTGTGTCCTGTCTGCTCGGCTTCTATTTAACTGGGATCCAGTTCAGAGTCATCCTCATCAACAAAACACAGTTCCCACCAAGAGTCATCCTTATCAACAAAACACAGCTCCCACCAAGAGTCATCCTTATCAACAAAACACAGCTCCCACCAAGAGTCATCCTTATCAACAAAACATAGCTCCCACCAAGAGTCATCCTTATCAACAAAACACAGCTCCCACCAAGAGTCATCCTTATCAACAAAACACAGCTCCCACCAAGAGTCATCCTTATCAACAAAACATAGCTCCCACCAAGAGTCATCCTTATCAACAAAACACAGCTCCCACCAAGAGTCATCCTTATCAACAAGACACCAACACGCACATACACTGACCTGCATCCCTAAGGAAACCCACATGTATGCTTACTGCATCACAACGCACATAGGATGCTGCCTACCTATGACCAAGACTTTTTAGTCAATGACCCAAGTGCACCCCCCCCCCCCCCCCCCCCAGTGCTCAGGAGAGTGATTTTTTTCTATTGGAGTTCTGAAGTTTTTGAGCCTGATTCTAGTGTTCCTAGATGGCTTTCATGTCAAGCCCATTTTGGAAACACACACACACACAGACTCACACAGGCTGAACGCCCACGAGCCAAATCCTTTATGTATGTAGTCACTGAGTTTTTGTGTTATTTTATACAATACAGTGTCACCTTGCAGAGCTCATGCTATTAAACAGTACTTGCTTGTAACAACATGGCTTTGAAGAAAAACAAGTTATTTAACTTCTGATCTGTTGACATCATCTTTGGTTGTCATGGTTTCCAACAAAGCTTTATCATTCCAGGTCAAATATTATTTTGTATGACATGACCATTTGGGCTGGCATTTCAAGGCTTTTTTTGCCACTTTTTGAAGGGGATAATTTGTTTACACACAGTATTAACTCAATCTCCACTAGCAGATATTGTGACAGAACAATCAGCTGCTGACAGATAAAAGTGCCGCTACTGAAACTTAAGTGGCGTATTCACCTAAAAAAATAAAGGCTAGTCGGACAGTAATAGGGCTGTATTTTTTGTTACAAAAATGGCATATTTCACGGTCTTAAAATAGGTATTTCAAGATGTTACGCAATTAAACATATTTGTTAAAGCAGAAAAAAAACAGCGTTATTATACAAATGTTCTTAAATATTTAAATGCTTACCTGAAAATAAATACATGTAAAAATCGCAACAGAGGCGTGAAATATCTTGTTCTTGAACTAGACAGAGTGATCTTTAACAGAATTATTTCCGATCTTTGATGCAGCTGGCGTCTATTTCGTTGAAGACATTTTAAAGAAATCGCGCAGCTCAATGCCATGTGTGTTTAATCATTTACCGGATGCAAACTAAACCGGCAGCCAGGTTCCTAAATACAGTGTAAGAAGTAGTGTCCAAACGTTTGCTGTATTTATTTAAGTGATGAAAAATATGTACATTTTACACATTTCAGATATTTGAATTTTCACGAGGGAAACTACATATTGTGAAATCCTTAATAACCATGAAAATATAGCCTTAGTCATGAGAAATCAGAGGAAGCACTATATTAGTTACAGGGAATCACGCAGTGGGACTGACAATGTGAAGCTGCCAGATTAAAAACAAAACTAGCTAATGTCCAGGACTGGCTTAAAACAAGATGATTAAAAAAAAAAAAAAAAAATGAAAGAAAAAAGCTTTGGAAGTTGGACTGGCTGTGTTCATCAATGAGAAGTTGCATATTTGTAATAAAAAAGGGTACAACTAGACAGGTGATAATGCAAAACTTTGAGCAAACTCATTTTATGATAATCAAATGTATGTTATGATAATCTATACTAATGTGCTGCAAACATCGTCTGTGAACTATGCAGTTAAGGGGTATGTTGAAGTCTCCATAATATGAATAAAGTAAACTATCTGCAAGTATTCATTATCATATCATGCAGTATTTTTCCTGAGACGTTCCAATAACTATACAGTAAATGGCTGTAGTTTAAATCAGACCAAGCTGGGTGAGTTGCATTAGTCATGAGCTTGGTATGAAGTACTGTACTGTGTTAGAAAGCTTTCTGGAGTGGTTTATAAGTGTTTGTTGGTGGATGGTTCATGCAGTCATTATATGACTAGGAAATGAAAGTGGAGGGGCCTGGAAAGTGGGTGCAGCAGGACTGTTGAGATTTTTGAGAGCCTTGGGTTTTAGATTTTACGTGAAGTGATGCTAAATTGAGGAGTTGTGGGGAATATAGGAGCCTAAACACCTTCCCTAACCCGACAAATGTAAAACTGTCATGAACTGAAGGGCAAATGAACCAAATTTTAGCATGCGTTTATTGAGAGAGTGCTAGAAATGATTATAAACAGTACCCATAAAGGCCTGATTTACTACATTTCCAGATTATGACTTCGCAGTATTCAATACAAATAGTGGCTTATCACGGCAGAGTACAAATTGATCAAATAGACCCCTTAATACAAAGTGGTGTTGCTATAGGGACAGCAACAGTGTTCACATGGGGATTTCATTTTAGACACGTACTAACAAAGATTCTTCTCTTAATATGAATTGATTAAGCACAGTGAAACAAAATTACAAATATTTGATACACTTTTACCCTTATCATGCTTATTTATTTATTTATTTAATTACATGTATAAGTTGTTTATGTATTATTGTGATCATTTTAATGCCAAGCAGTGGAGACAATGAGTTAAAAGACTTCCCTGCTCTGTGGTTCCATATATATGTGTGTTTTCTGGTTACACTCCCTAGATACATGGTGAGCACAGGAAGGGATTTAAGGAGGTATCGTTAAATGAGTTAGTGGATGTTTGTCTGGAAATATAACAGGATACTAATAACTGTAACCAATTGAAAACCATATCTTGCAGTGCTGCCTTAAAAAAAATACTGTATGTGCCAGCCTTTAATGATAAATGCAGTTATATTTGACATATATAGTTATATATGCATTATTATTTTTTTAATGGGCGGTCAAATTCTTTTCCAACCAGCAACAACCTAGATTATTTTTCCACCTAGATCCTAACGTACACATTGCTTTCCACGGCTTCTTTAACAGTTTTTGTTGAAATTTGTATAAAGCAATGACAGTGAAAAGCTGACCTTTTAATTAACAGGGTACTGGCTTGCTTTCTACTTATATTGTGTACAGAAATAAATTTGTATTTGTTATAATTACCTGCTTTTGTGTCTCTTTTTATTGGCAAGTTTCGGTTCTGTTTGCAGTTTATCAGCAACATACAGCACTGCACACCATCCATACTGGTAAAGAACACCTTTACATTAAATCAATTGATCCGGGCCTTACACCTGCACTGCACTCTGATTGGCTATCCTTCACTCAGTCTGCCATTCTATTTGGCTCCTTTAACAGCAACGTCAACATTTTCTGCAGAAATGCCCTGTCCGATCTTCTCACTGGCCACTGATTTACCTGCTTCTTTATTCTGATTGGTTCCATTTGACTGCTCTGTTGTTGCTGCTACGTTCTTACCCGTACACTCACTTGTACCTTTGGACTCATCTATACCTGCCCTGGCATTCTCATTGGTCCACTCCTTACCTGTGACTGTTGCATTATTCTCACTGGCCTCTTTCTTTATACATGTATATGTGTTTGCAACCTCCATGCCTGCCCTTACAATCTCATTGGTCCACTCATTACTTGTATTTTCATTCGTCTCTTTAGATTCAGCTATATCTGTCCCTGTGATCTCATTCGTCTAAACTATACCTGTCTCAACTATACCTCTTCTGTTACTGCTCCTGTGTTGCCTCACAGTTTCTGTAGCTCTGTTCCCATTGTTTTCTACTGATGTACTCTCACCAGTCTTCTCTGTACCTATCCCTTTATTCACACCATTCTCCTCTTTCATATTTGTTCCTTTCTCTTTGGCGACCCTCGCCCCTACTATATCCCTCTGTCTCTCTGCTCCCTTGGTCTCTCCTCTTTGCTTGTGCCTGTCCTTGATGCTGCTCCAGTAGCTTTTCATCTGGTTGCGGAGCTTGGCTCTCATGGCTTCCACCATGATTTTCAGATCTTTCCGCACGGTGGGGCCAAACATGGACTCCATCCCTCTTTATCATTGAACAATGCGGCGTGAGATTTTCCGCGCCTGTAATGGGCCTTCACGTTGTCTGTGGGAGAGAAAGCAAATTCAAAATAACAATAATAATATACCTGTTCCTGTCCAAAACATTACAGACCATTGAACTGTAGAGAACTATACTGAATCAGTAAGAGGTACAGAAATAAAGAGAAGGGCGAATTAGAGAGAAAGACTGAAACCAAATCCATAGAAGCTCTCCGAGCAATTTAGATAAGAGGAAAAGACTTGCTGCGGGTTTCATTCAGCTTATAATTAAACTCAATGCTTACGTCATACTAGGAATGGTATTTTAGATCAGTAGGATTCTCAGCCTCCAATTCATTCCAGTTTTCCAGAAGCAGTAAGCTGTGTACCTTTGTGTTTCCTGATCAGCTCAGTGGTGTGTTCCAAGACTTTATTGTACTCCTTCAGCTTCAGCACACACTGGCAGTAATTCAGCACTGTGGGGCAGAGGAGATTCTCCAGCGACCTCCTCATCATGCTTCTCCTGCACAGAACACAAAGCCAGTGTTACCTTCCCCTTTTATGGGTATATTTTACTGACTGCCACCCCCTAACTTCTGACCTCAGCTCTTGATTTCTAGGCTTTCCCTAGCCTAGACGGTCTTCAGATAGATGATGGCTTCTTGGTACTTTTCTGAAGCCTACCTGTAAAGTTGCTCTGTGAGCAAATAGTTCCCCTCGCTGTTCAGAAAGGGAACCAGCCTGAGCATCTGCTCCTTGCCCTTCCCTTCTTTGCTTGAGGTCTGACTGGAACTCGAAGCCAGCTCTTCCCCCGCCGCTGTTATCTTATTGGTGTCCCTTTTTTAATCTGCCACACTGCTGTCCTCCATATTCCACTGTCTCTCTCTTCCTGGCCTCCCCTCCTTTGTCCTCCAAGATGCCCCAGTAGGTCGTCTTCTCCTTGCTGTACTTGGTCCTCATTCTCTCCCCCAGCAATCTCGGCTCCTTGCATACAGCAGGGGCCAGCGATGGGTCCTGGTTGGCAGCAGTGAGGAAGTCCTGCCGTGCCTCAGCCTCATTCCACACTGCTGCGTGAGCCTTCGCACGTTTGTAATAGGCCTTCACATTGTCTGGGGAGGGAAAGCAGACTAGAGAAGAACAATTGATTAAAAATACACGTATATATTTGTGTGCTGGGAATTATGGTAGGGATGACTTCTTTTGTTATGGTACACAAATATTTTAAAGTTCAATTCTGCTGTTTAGTATCAGGCTTTTTCAGGGTTTATTTGAACACATTGTTGGAAATCAGGGTTTATCTTATCCTACTTATCACACCGTTTGTCATAACATATTTAGAAATACTAACCTGAAATGTTTTTACTAGACATCTTCAATAATAATAAACAAAAATCTTTGTCATTACATTTTTATATTTTCTTTCAGTATATTCCATTTTTAATGGTAAATCACACTAAAATCAAGCACAACTTGATAAATCATGTGTAGTCAGTAACTTTATGCAGGCTTTAGCACTGCATCGCGGTCCCTATAAATGAGATGTTGCACTGTAGAGAGGGAATCACATCACCTTCTCAGAAACTCAATGTTTATATAAATTGCACCTGACATCTTATTTGCTACCGCAACACTTATCAGCAGTTTTTTTTCTGTTTTGGATTTTTTTTTTTTTTTTTTTTTTTTTTTTTTTTTAAAATGTCTCATTTTGTGTGCGCTCGACTTAACGTCTGTAAAGCCCATCAATAAATGAGCACAATCAAAACCAACTGAGATGGATACAGAGTGTGAGACAGGATACAGGAACGATATTGAACGTAATAGCCCGAAAGACACAAACAAGAGAAAGGTGGAAAAGATACTGAGCGTGACTGAGAGATGCAGGGGGGTTGAATTAGAAAACCAAAGAGAATCACGAGAGGTTCTCTGAGATTGATAGATAAGAGAATGAATCTGCAACATTGTGCAGACTTCGAGTGCAATTCTCATTAAGGTTTCAATCAGATAAAATGCTCGCTATATTACAAATTCGCAAAGCAAGATTGAAGGAGCAGGGTGTACTGTCTATCTGCTGTGCTCCTTTAAAGGAATCCTCCATCTATCAATCGCAGCATGTTTGAGAAATTTCAACATATGTACACCAGTTGAAGCCTAGTGCTTGATGGATTCCCCTGTAACTGAGAAAAGCATTAGAAAGCTTTGATATGATTCTAAAAGAAGTTAGAAGATAAAAAAACAGAGCAAAACTACACAGGCCTACAAGCAAGATGGAATCCAGTTAGATTGATACAGAAAAACAGAAAATTGATTACAAAATCTCAACATTGGAGAACTCGAAACAATTCACAAAAAGGAAAACTATGAAGCACTGTTTACTTCAATATGAACAATACGTCCTGACAGAGTTGTGTGTCAGCAGCTCCACATGAAAACCAATGGCAGCTTAACTACAGTGTCAATGCAACAAATTGGTACAAATGACAGTAGTGTAGTTAGACTCCATCTACATTGTACCTTGTAATCTAAGATCGCTATAAAACCATTCAAATGCAGTTAACCTGTCGCTAAAATGCAATGCTGTTTGCACTGTGACTGTGTACCTTTGTGCTTGCCGATCAGCTCATTGGTGTGCTAAAGGACCTCGTAGTACTCCTCCAGCTCCAGCATACACTGGCTGTAATTCAAAACCAGGGGGGTGATTAGATTTTCCTGCTTCACCCAGTCCTCGTGCCCAGGATTCTCCTGCAAACAACCCAAATTAGTCAGGCAAGCACTCCCTGCATTTTACATTCAAGGCCACCCATGGGGTGGTTTTGACAGCAAGGGTCTGATTGTAGCTGGATAGGCTTCATGCTGCAAAGCTCCACCTAGAATGTAATTCTACTGTATATGTCAAGAGGTATTAACCTTTGTTAGTTTGCACTGCTACTGTTGCCAGGACCACAATAGCAAGCAATCAAACTCTATTCAGATGTGTTCATAAAGCCTTTGCTCCCTGATCCCTATTTTTAAACTAAGTGTGTTGAGTTTTGACACTGAGCCGCTGCTAAAGGACAAGCGCAGCGCAATCTCGTGAACAAAAAATTAAAAAAATAAATAATAATAATTATTTAGCTGCAAAAACCAGCTGTGATGAATGAAGACACCAATGCAAAATGCCTGCATCATGGCAGTTACCAGCTTACATGCAGGGGAGTTTGATATATCTCTGCTGTAAAGGCGTGCTTGTGTACTGTTGTTATGTCATAGCACATTGAAGGGAAGACAACTGTAGGAGCTGTAACTTACCATGCTGTCGCACCAGAACTCAGCCACCTCTCCGATTCTCATGGAGGTGAGCAGGGGCTCCCAGATCTCCATCTTAAACATCTTCCCCACAATGATCTCCATGGTGACTGTCATCGATCACTGTCCGCTCAAAACCGCATTTCAGGGTCTGGAAGTGGAATTTCACCTGCAGAGATAGACCAAGGTTTTTATAATATATATATAATCTTTATATGTATATAAAATACACACACCAAATAGTGATAACATATTATTTAATCCTGATATATCATTTTCTATTGCTGCATTAGCTACTGCTTTATTTTTCAGAAATGCCTGCCATGCTTCAACAGTCAGCTTAAGCAGTACCAGCTGGCTTATCTTGCCTAATTTATGCCTAATATAGGTACTGTGTGACAAACTTGAAAAAAGCAGAAGGCAGAAGATTTTTCTCCTGCTGCTTTGGATCCCTGATGCTCACTAATGCCCATAACATTGATTTTTGTCCAATAGTCGCCCTCTGTGATGTCATTTTATGATTAAGATTGTCCAACACATGCAATAAGAAAAGTTAAAATGATAAGACAGTACTGTAGTTTTAATTGAGCAAAAGGTGGACCCATGCATTCACAAGGAATTAAAAATGTCACAATACAAAAATACAGATTCATCATTTTTATACAGTGTATTCTCAAGGCTATTTATAGATATTAAATAACAAAAAAAAAGAATTCTATAAAAGCTATCTCAATGATAAATAGGTTGCCTTCTTTGGGCAGCTAATCAAGAGGTTGTGCTGGAGGGTGCCATAAAAACTCATAACCATTAAATAACTAGACAATTATTAATAGCCACACTATTTCTCAGCATACAAAATCATTAAGAAAAGCTTTCCCTGCAAAATGGGTCAACTATTGTTTTTTTTTTTTTTCTCTGCAACAGAAATACTGTAATTAACACTGGAAGTACGAAAAAGCTTAAAGCCTGGAACTAATGCATCCACATCCTCTTACCTGCATCCCATTTGGAAATTTTGGGATATCTCCCTGTCGTCCATAAAGAAATTTCTTTTGGACCCCCTCGGTTTTCAGAAGGTAGATTTCCTCTATCCTTCCTTTCTGAGCAATTTTAAAAAGTAGGTTGAAATATTCCACAATATTAGGGCTTTGTGGTTCGAACAGGCTTATTTATTTTACCAAATTAGTGGAGTTGTGTTGATAGCAAAATAACAAAAGCAATGCAGTCAACTGGTCCTGTCTAACTAAGCTATGAAGCCAACAGCATCATTGAGTCTTACCTTGAGCGCCAGGTTCTCCACCTTCATGATCAGATCTTCTTGCTGCTTCTATCTTGTGTTTCTTGAAGCTTGTTTTTTACATTGTTAATCTGCACCTGAAACTCAAACTACAACAAGAACGGTTCATGTTTTAAATCACTTGATACAATCGGGGTACTAATACACACACACTTTCTAGCATTTCTAAAATACTGAATGCATTGTACAGTAATCTGTCGCATATCTGACTGCGGTGGGACCAGAGTAAGGGCTGATGTGTGAAAAGTCGAATAAATTAATCCTGTTTTAGATACCATTATACACAGTTGTAATAATGACTGTATTCACACAATTATTTTGAGATTCAGCTTTTATTAGAGAGCTCCCCTAAATCTCTTGTTTAGAAAGATATAGTATTAATGCTTGTGACAGAGTAGCCGTCTGCCGCTTGGATGCGTGCACTCACTGTTGAGTGACAGGCAGGAGATGGAGAGGGAAGTTGAAGCTGATACAGCCCGCAGGCGAAGAGGATTTATTTACACATCAACACACTGACAGCTCACGTAACATTACCAGCAATACATACAGCACTGTGTACGAAAACTTTGATAGGATCTACAATCTTTGAACTAATCTTCTCTGTTCAAAAATGTTGCTGAAGCGCATGTTCATGGCGGATACACGACAGACTACTGTAATTGTAAGGGGGGGTGACCCTACCTCTAAAAATTCTGGTGGTTTTGTTTTCTACTGTTTGTTAGTCGCTGGTTCCCCCTGCTGTCTGCAAAATCTTTTTGTTACTCGGTTGCCCTCTTGTGGAACAACATGTCTCTCGATCCACAAAATCAAAATGATTCTACTTCAGAAAGTTGTTTTACATGTTTTAAACCTGCTCTACGCTCTCTTTGTGTGAGGAACAGGAATCTTATAATCTAGTTCTAGTCAAAAAGCTGGTCTTTAATACTTTTGGTTCTTTTTAGTTATCTTACCATTAAGTGTTTCATAGTCACGGAAACAGGTCCGACATTACAATTTTCCCTTTCCTGTCCGACAATAAAAAGACGTAAAGCACAGGCCTCTACTCGTTTTTTCTCCGGAAAAAGCCGAGAAAACCTTTCAATGGCCAAATGAGACCGATAGGAGCCGAATGAAGCTGAAAAAAAGGGGTGTATCTGATAGCCCCATGCACTACAGAGATAACGCAGACACAAACAAAGGAGACAGCTGCTTCCTCATCCAGCACTCAAATCATCTAAAAATCATCATATAAAAATGATGTAGGGTCTTGCCAGAGACCTTTAAAGAATGCCCTTGGTGAAAGCGAGTGACGTTACCTATCTGGTTGTTTCCCTCACTCTCGTCCCGCGCCCCGTCTGACTCGTTCAGCTTCCGCTCCAGATCCTCCTCGGTGTCCATAATATTGACATCTTCATCCTCCTATTGCCGGTCTCCTTCATCCTTCTCATCCTTGTTGCTGCTGCTGATGTCGTTGAAGATTTCCCGCAGCTCATCCCTCTCCACTGAGAATAGAGAACACGTCCACTCTGAAAACTGAACAGCAAACCTTGGACCATGTACTAGAACTACAAGTTAAAGCTTTCAAAGAAATCACATGCGGGCACACCCAAGATTGTCTTGAAATAGAAGATCACAGTAGCCTATATTCACGGCAAGATCCATGCAAAGTTTCAGAAGACCTGTGCTATCAATTGAGTGGAATAGTCCAACTAATCTGATAAGTAGTAGGCTTCTGGAATGCCATGTGTGGCCAGCTGCTATGTTCTCAATGATGTGGACTCTGCTGTTTATTTTCCATCCTACCTGAGGAGCCATGGCTCAGCTTGTGCCCTGATGTCCTGGGAGAGGTGTCCAGGTTACCCAGAGAGCCATCGTTATCTGCCTCTTGTCTCATCCTCAGCTATCACCTCCCACCCTGAACACCCAGCAGGGTCAAGGAAAGCACAACCAGAACCCACAGGTCTCCACAGACACACAGTGAAGGGGTTGAGCAGTGGGATGAAAGTTACCACCCACACGAACATAAACCTACTTGTTGAGATTGCTAATGCAAAGAATGTGAAAAATTCACGCCTTTTTTTTTTTTTTTTTTTTAAAGGAATTTCAGATTCATGTGTGAATTTAAACCCCAAGTTTGTTAAGCTATGACATAACAGTGCTGTATTTGCTTTATTTAACCTTTTGTGCCTGACAAATAAAGCCTGTTTTGGTTAAGACTGTATCTGGATCATTAAGCAAGTGGTTACCAACGTGTTAATGGCCCATGCGTACATCAATCAATGGATTCGGCAGCATTTGCCATATAAGCCGTGGAGGACTACCTATCAGGTTAGTAGGTTCATGGCTTGATTTTATTGTGTTTTACAAGAGCTTGTTAAAGCCACAGTAAATTGAAACCCTACTGAAATATTTACATTTACTAAATGTGATTTACATAGAACCGTGGGAAGAGTACAAATCACAAGGATACGAACACTGACAGCTTCAGAATCTGTACTCAGCAACCTCTTCACCTCCTTCTCCATGTCTGGGGACTCAATATACTGGAGGGAATTATTGGTAGGCTTTAGTAAGCAAAGAACTGTCATGTTATAGGTGTGGTTTAAAAAAAAAAACAAAAAAAAAGCGCTAAACAGAATCAAACACCATTAGAAATGCTCAGCAGTGAACAACAAAGAGCACCTGGCATCAAGCCATCAAATGCATTAGAGATAAAATGAAAGACTTAAAAAAAAATATATATATATATATATATATATAAAACAAAATCCCCAGAGGATTTTACAAACATATTTATCCTAGGCTGAGAGTAGGCATTTTACCCATCCTTGTCAGTCAACTGATGTTAAATCTCTATCTCGAACATATCAGTGACAGTGTATTACAAACAAACACACATATACACAATCCAGGTCATTCGCTTAGAAGATCAATAGGACAAATACATTAGCAGGTAATACATCTGCTTTAGCATTCAAACTCACTTTTAAAGAGAAATTACCTTCTTTTTTGCTGTTTTCCTGAACAATTACACCCTTAATATTGTCTGTTTAGGATTGTTGTGCTTTCCTAAAAAGCTGAGGGTTATGATACTTACTGCCATGATTCCTGACAAACTACGACTGTCTTTCTTCTTGTTCTTGGGGTCTGTAATACCCGTTGGCTCCTCCAGAGGGGGACAGAGATCTCCATCCACAGTACACACCAGCATCTGCTAACAAAGAACACAAGTCGTCCAGTCATAGCTATTCCATCACTTCGAAATGGGATCCTAAAACGCATTTGCCAGAAACCATAATCAAGGTAACAATTTGATACCTATGGGATATTTCATGCAGATGGCCAGATGGGAGAAATATCATTTTTTGAAACATCTGAGTACAACAGCCTGAGTGACCGAAGCAAAAACTATTTCATTGCCAAAGCAAGTGGAAAAATCACACCTAAAAACCATACCTGACAAACATCAGCAGTTTTATAAAATGTTTTCTCATCCACAGTTTTTAGAGACTCAAGAATACAGGGAAGATCAACCAACTTGCAAGCAAGAGGCACCTGGTCCACTCTCACTATCCCATGGCGCCTGTTGGGTGTGAACAGACAAACAAAGAGTTTGAAGTAACAGAAAACAGACAGAAAGGGGAACCCCCCCCCCCCCCCCCCCCCCCCCCCCCCCCCCCCCCCCCCCCGAGGAAATATTAACAGAAGGACTCGGCTACCAAACAAACTTTAATAAGTATTATACAAATCTATATATACATATAAATAATTAAATGCATTTACTGACCTTTAGCTTTGGAGGTCACCTTGGTCTTTTTGTTCTGCATGTGAAACCGTCAAGTAAACCTAATTTACTTAAAAGAAAAAAAGGAAAGAGTCAACACCACCATATCCACAGGAATGGAAACAAGACTGCATAGCAGTTCGATCCATTCCTTCTTTCACTACGAGTTTAATAAGACACACCTGAGTTTGTTACCTATACACTGTGGCCAATGAAGCTCATAGTAAAACCTGGAATGGGTGAACTGCTGTGCAATAGGAGTCGTATTTCCATCCGTGATCCAACTACAGCGCAGGTAGGAAAATGAGACCTTGCCTTGTAAACTCATGTAGGCTTCTGTCTTCACCCACACAGCTGTCTTGGTGACTGGTTTAAATTACAATGTCTGTTACCCCGTCTTGCTTTCCAAAATAATGTATTACGTACATTTAATAGCACAAACTAAGCACTTATATATCCAGATGAATTAATTGATCAATTAATTGACTTAAATAGTTTAAAAATAAATAAATAAATAAAGCTGTTAACAAATACCTCTTGAAATCGCTGTTTCTCACACCGACAAACTCCCAAAACAAAAACAACGAAGCAGACACACAGAGCAGCTTACCGGATTTTGTTATGTCTGGTTTGACCACTGAAAACAAAGCCTGCTGCTGAAAGGTTCCGACCCGTGTCCCGTGATCGATCTATAGCTGGCGATATAATAGACTGGATTATATGAAAATATATAATAAGTATATCAAATCTGGAGTGGAATGAAGAAAACCATGCGCGTGTTCTGCCACCAAAACATACTTTCATCCAGAAAACCAGTTTTGACTAACAGGCTGTTTCCTGGAGGATGCATGCGAGTCCTTGCATTGGAACCAGGAAGTGGAGCCGGTGATGTGAGTGTTGGTGCCAGGAGCTAGGAGGCACCGCTAAAGCACGGTAAGAAGGGATGTGTCTATGAGAATGTGCATTGTTATTGTTTAATAAATAAAACATATCGCTTATTTATTTATCAGTGTTGTAATACATTTGTATTTAGTATATGCGGGTAGTTACAAACTGAAGTTAGGCTACAGTTTTAATATTAAGCTAGTTTGTTACTTAAATCATGTTCCCTGTCTTAATTAATTATATGTCAAACAAACAAACAAACAAACAAACAAACAAACAAAACAAAAAAACTTATGAATCAGATTGTGGTAAGTTATTTTACGTCAGCTGCCTTCACACCACTAGGGTTTACTTCGAAACTTAACAATCAGTATATTACTTGTAAAGGGTTTGAAAACTTTTTTTTTTTTTTTAAACAAGCATCATTGCTTTTTATTTTTTTAAATAACGCAATAAGTATAAATCAGAGACATCCATATATCTTGAAGATTACGAAAGGTAATCCGGATTTCGAAATGTCATCATACTTGCAACAGTAACTAGTGCTGTGTAGGTTAGGAGAAGTGTACAGTTGCATGTGATTTAGTTGAAGCTTGTTTTTCAAATGGACCGTACCCATAATATCCTTTAACTGTACCGCGTAGTTTCACTGCACTGTTACTATTTGTAGGACGCTACTGTCAAACTGGAAGTTTGCTCATGTATTCTATACTTTCTTGTGCCTTTTCACATAGATGAATGCTCTTAGTCTAGCCAACCGCAATGATTTCTACATCGGCCTAGGACTTGCAATCATTTCAAGTGTCTTTATTGGGGGAAGCTTCATTCTAAAGAAGAAAGGTCTTTTGCGACTAGCCAGCAAGGGTTCAATGCGAGCAGGTATGTCATTCTTTAAAAAAAAATAATGTAACAACAACCAACTTCCCTAAAAACATGAAGATGACCCTTTTTCGTTTTTTTAAACAATCGTGACCCCTGCTGGCAAGATTTGATTTACTACTCTATTCACGCAATTCCTCTATTTCAGTGCTGTTAAAGGAAAGCTGTATGAGAGTCAGCCGCGCCAATCTCATTTAGCAGCATCAAGGGTCCCTGCTGCTAACAGTGAAAATGTGGCAAATGCTGCAATATTTTTATCTATTCTGCATGCATTTGAACTTTTTTTTAAATTAAACCTTTTATTAGTACTCTGCTAGTAACAAGATATACTCTTAAATGTAGTTATTCTTCAGTCACCCATAACTCTCTTGGTTGTGTATTTAGTTATTCTAAAGTAAGACTCTAAGTGTTGAAGACACTGGGGAAAGTAAACATTTGTTCTTCAGATGACACGCAAGGTTTGACACGTCTCTTCTCGATTGTTTAGGTCAAGGTGGACATGCTTACCTCAAAGAATGGTTGTGGTGGGCTGGGCTGCTTTCAAGTAAGTCCCCAGAAAAGCAGGACGACTGTCTTCACATTTCCACGTTGGTTTATCAGCATAAAGGGTTTGGAAGGGGAAAAAGGAATCAGAATCAAAAAACAGTGGGCATTCAGGTCAGCCCTGGTTCAAGTGATGAGTGGGCAATGTGTGTAATTGCACAAGCCCCATATTGAGTTGTTACTTTTGAGACTGTGTCTTGTGAAATTAGTTTTTGTGCAGGCTTGGATATTTAAGTGCCTGCCAGCTGAACCCTTTAACAAATCTCATCTGCAGCCTTGCTTTAAACATTAAATCTGAACCCTATTGTATTTGCTGAATCACTTCTCTTAGTGCGTTCATTAGTGTTTGTTTTTTCAGATCCCCCTGTGGGTTTGGGATTTTTAAGTTCTAAGGGTTTGGCCAAAGAATGACACCCACAGACATTTCTAAATGGGAACCAATGAGCCCTATTCATATTAACTTAACCCATGAGTTATTTAAATGTTTTTTTTTTAAACCTTAGGTGGATTAAAAAAAGTTTTACATTAATGAAACTGTTCTGATCTTTTGTTGGTTTACTTAACAGCAGTCAAGGAAAGGCAGCCTTATATGTAATGATCAAATGTGCTTCAATCTAGTTTTATATCTTGATATTTTACAGTGGGGGTGGGCGAAGCTGCCAATTTTGCTGCATATGCCTTTGCGCCGGCAACGCTGGTAACACCATTGGGAGCCCTGAGTGTACTGGTGAGGTGAGAACTGTTATGCAAGGTCCTATTGTGTATCCTATTGCCAGGCACCTAACCCATTGGTGAATATTAATATTATGTAACAAGCCTAAATGTACGGCAATGAAGGGGCTTATTGGTAGATTTCTCTTTTCCCAAGCCAGCTTGCTGCTTATATTTTTTGGTCTTCAGCATGCTTGTGCAAGAACTTCTGGCAGTACCTTGTTTTTACCACGCTGCAGAAAAAGGCTTGGCTAAACACCATTGACTCTTGATCATACTTTGTGTGTAGGTACACGTAAATGACTTTTTTTAGTTATTGGATTTGTGTGATGCCGTGTACAAAAAATTCACATCACGCATGCATACTTCTGCAAAAGGTTTTACAGTAGTTATAAAACCCAGTCAAATAAAAAGCTACAGAGGAAAGAACAATACTTTTTTAAGGTTTGACCCTCAAGCCACCATGGTTGTAGCAAAGAGCAGTGTTCTGGTATCCCAATGCGTTTCTGTTTCCTCAGTGCTGTGCTATCCTCCTACTTCCTGAACGAGCGTCTCAATGTCCATGGGAAGATCGGCTGTGTGCTGTGCATCCTGGGCTCCAGCGTCATGGTAATCCACGCACCCCAGGAAGAGGAGGTCATCTCGCTCAACGCCATGGCAGGGAAACTTAAGGATCCTGGTACGGGACCTATTTACCTTGCTGCATTCAAAGAAGACAGCTTAAGTGACCATTTAAAAAAAAAAAAAAAAAAAAAAAAATACGACTCAGTATTCTAATCTTAATGCTGTTACCCTCACTTCTATGCTTTAATCACTGGGATAGTACCTCCCCTGTGCACAGGGCTACCCTCGGTGTGGACCCTTCATAAACTTTTCATTACATCTCCCCCTGCAGGCTTTATTGTCTTTGCTGCGAGTGTGGTGGTCAGCAGCCTGATTCTGATCTTCGTGGCAGGGCCTCGCTATGGCCAGAAGAACGTGCTGGTCTATGTGCTGATCTGCTCTGTGATTGGCTCCCTCTCGGTGTCCTGTGTCAAGGGCCTGGGTATTGGCATCAAGGAGCTGGTGATGGGGGAAAGCGTGCTGAAGAACCCCCTTTTCTGGGTCCTGCTGATCTGCCTGGTAGCCTGCATCAGCACACAGATCAATTACCTGAACAAGGCCCTGGACATCTTCAACACATCCATTGTGACGCCCATCTACTACGTCTTCTTCACCACTGCTGTCATGTCCTGCTCCGCTATCCTCTTCAAGGAGTGGAACAGAATGGGGGCTGATAACATTGTGGGCACCTTCAGTGGCTTTCTCACCATCATTCTGGGCATCTTTCTCCTCCACGCCTTCAAGGACATCAGCTTCACCTGGGACACCCTGCCCCTCTTCCTCAGGGGACAGAGAGGAGGGCCTTGGGGGCAGCCCTATGTGGCGCTGCCCAGCCAGGAGGCCGAGGGACAGCAGGCAGGGCAGGGGAGCCAGCAAAGTATATTCTCCTGAGAATTTAGTCAGGAGGAATGGGACTGTCTTAATAACCCGAGGGGGCTGAATCTGATGATAGCCTGCCTTTTACGATTCAGTGTTTGGTCCGTCTCAGGACACGAGATGGGGTATCTCGAGGGTTTTCCTGGGAGAAGATTACGAACACCCTCTTCCACACTCTCATCAAATGTCAGTTAGCCTTAACTCATAACAATCACCCGCTGAGAGCACCGCTGCCTTCAAAAAACTGTCTATAACGCTGGTTTCTGATCTGCCTCATTGCTGTGTTGTGACTGTACACAGCTTGTATGAACCTGTTTATTGTATTTCAAATACATACATTAATAGCTTTTAAACACAATGCCTTAAGTTGTCAAACAGGAGATTTACAACAGTAAGACCAATGACTCTCTATACAATTCATTCTTGCACTATCATTGAAGACATTAAAAAAAAAAAACATGAATGAAACATTTATTGTTAAATACTTTAGGCTATCAATTTAACACTGTAGTTCAAATGTGATCACATTTATGAGGATGGTGCTCATCAAATACTCAAATAGAACTGTCTTCTTAATTTGAGGAGAGAATCAGTGGTACATCTGACTGTCATCTTTACCTGATGCAATTTATTATGCTTTCCTTGGTAATATTTCAGCAGGCTTGAATCCGATAAAGAACTGACCATTTTGCAGTATTTGATTGTTACAGTATGCCTCCAAGTGACTAGGTTAACTAATGATCAGGAACCAAAACACTAAAATGCAAAAAAAAAAAATAATAATTCTACGAAATAAATGTGAAGTACTTTTTTCTACTAGAACTGTAGTTTCTAATAAAATTAAGTCCAGCTTTTTAAAAATACTGTTTGCCTTGCTAAATGAGCTTTTATTATCTGTATTGCACTGGAAACCTGCAAAGGCCTGTTTTACACAATTTACACTTTTAATAAATTCAACTTGACCTTGTACACTTAAGCAAATGTGTTCTAAAGGCTGCTTTTCTTTTATGCATATAGATATGTAGCTTGCCTGCTAATTTAATAGGATGTTCGTTGTCCATATGTTTGTTTCAGATTTTATTGATAAATATACCTAACAGGTAATGTTACCTAAAATCCAGTCATTTTTACTATTAATTAAAAAAAAAAAAAAAAAAAAACAAGAAACATAATTAGTTCAGTTTTCTGTATTTTCAATTTGAATCACAGCAGTTCCTAATTTTATGAAAACAAATAAAACAAACTTTGTCCATTCAGTTTGGGGGAAGGCCATGATCAAATCTGCAAGCATGTCTTAGTCAATAACCAGGCACTGGAATCATTTTGTGGAAGTACAGCGCTGGTAACCCAACATAACTTTAAAATCAATGATTTCACATCAATAAGTTATTCAGGAAGCTAGTGTCTTCATCCAGGAAGATAGTGTTATTACACTGTGTTATTCTTGGTGTTATAAGCAAATGATCTTTCCATAGGTTAATGCTAATTCTCCCCAAGGAATAAATACATGAACAAATTATACATGATGAAAGTAAACCAAAGCTCTAATATACAGGCAAGCTTTGACTTCTATAGATTTCTCACTAAAAGGGTTCAACCTCAATGTGACCCCCAAACATTTTCCAAAAACGACAACTCTGACATTTTGAACAGACACTGAAATCTTGCATATCTTGCATATCGACATCCCTTAGAATCAGCTTGGGTGGGGATAGGGACAAGATAAAATCACCCCTGTAGCATAATGGTAACGTTATGTTGAGGCACAAGGTGGCAAAACCTTCTTCTTTAATCATCAAATGTCCACTTGATAAAGGTCTGTGCCTCCCACATGCATACTGCAGCCTGGCTGAAGTGTTAGGGAATGTCTATGCCCATGCTGCGGGGCAGGTATCTTAATCAGACATGCTCTCCGATAAAGACCCCCTGCCCCTCTGCGTCTGCTCCAGTCGGTTCAGAATGAACTGGCTTGTGTCAATGAACCGCTCCACACAGTTTACGAAGCACGTCTCTGTCCGGGAGTCCAGCTTGGGTCCAGGTTTGTCCATACACTTCTCCTGTTACAGACAAAGGAACACCCCTGTCAAACACATACCTTTCTGGAAATCATGATATTGGGTAGCATGTCTGAGTTATTTATTTACTGTTTAATGGTAATATATATATATATATATATATATATATATATATATATATATATAGACACACACACACACAGTACCAGTTGAAAGTTTGAGTACACTTGCTGGAAACTAGTTTTTTTTCATAATTGACCGTTTTATGTCATATACGTTTCCGTAAATACTTGAAAATGAACACACACGTTACAATATACAAAACAAAACATAAGGAGTATCAAAGCAATGATCATGAAAATTGAACATTGTCTTTAAATCTTGGATTCCTCAAAATAACCACCCTTTGCCTTAATAACAGCCTCACAAACACGAAGCATTCGGTTAACAAGTTTCAGCAGGGAATCACCAGACATGTCTTCCCAGCTGTTCTGCAGCAATTCCCAGAGATGTAGGGCACTTGTGGGTAGCTTTGCTTTGACTCTTCTGTCCAGTTCGTCCCATACAAGTTCTATGGGATTGAGGTCTGGAGACTGGGCAGGCCAGGTTATTAGATTGAGTTGTCCTTCACTTTCCTTCTTCCCCAGATAGTTCTTGCGCAACTTTGAGGTGTGTTTCGGGTCATTATCTTGCTGAAGAATGAAGGACTGCCCAACTGTCCATAAGACCGACTTCTACTCCTCAAACGTCCAGTTTCTGTGTTTTTTGGCCCAGGCAAGTCTCTTCCTCTTATTCTGCACTCTTAATAATGGTTTCTTTGCAGCAATTCTTCGAGTTAGGCCAGCTTCATGCAATCTCTTCTGAACAGTTGATGTTGAAACATCTGTATTTCTAGTAGCATTTAGCTGAGCTTGTATTTTAGGGACAGTTAATTGCCGGTTTTGCAGACTTGTGACTCGAATGAACTTGTTCTCCGATTCTGAGGTCACCCTTCCTGCCTGACCTTGTTCGGTCCTCATGAGTGCCAGTTTCTTCAAATCATTTGATGGTCTTGGCCACAGCAGTTACAGACACTTGCAAAGTTCTTGCGAATTGTCTTAAAGAGTGACCTTCATTTCTTAAAGTAATTACAAAATTACTTTTTTTTTTGCTTAACTGAGCATATTTTGCCATTTTCTGCTCCCTTACATCCAGGAAAGACAAACTTGTGCCTATGCTACCTATATTTATAGTAATCATGGACCCTCACCCGTTAACAATAATTGGTGACAAAAGGTTAATTAGGTACATGCTAGTTAACTCAGAGAACATCTAGTCAACACTTTTATAGTTAGGCCAGTGTTCTAACACTGTGTTATACACATTTCAGACTTAACTGACTTGGGCTTCAGACTGAAATCCCCTTGCTTTGGGTGGACATTTCATTGAATAACAAGATTTACATTTTATCAGCTTATATAAGTACATGTATCATATAATGAAATATTAAGTGTTTATAGAGAAGTTTAAACAGTTAAAAGCATAGATAATCATGAAAAGCCTGGTTTCAAGCAGGTGTACTCAAACTTTTGACTGGTACTACCCATCTATCTATCTATCTATCTATCTATATCTATCTGTCTATCTATAATATGCATCTGTCCAGTTTTAAAGTTTCAATTAATTAATGCAGACCATACAGCCTGCCATTCAATAGTTTTAACTTTGCAATGACTTAGGCATATGTCTTCCCAGTCATTTATGCTATTTTGTTATAAACATCACCATAGGTGTTAACAAAATAACCCCAAACCCACCTCAGTCATTAATATGTCTCTGGGCATTACTTAGTTCTACTTCTGTGTAACTACAGCTAAAAACTAAATAAGCAAATTGCCGTCAGTGCGACGCCAGTGGTTTATAAACATTATTAACACCATGGTGCTGTATACACTCACATCTCGAACGATTCGTGCTATTTAAAAGAAATACCACTACACAGCCATATGCAACTCGGTACATATAAACACATATAGCCAGCTACTAAATACGAGCAAGCTTTTTCACTGATTAAGTTTCAGCAAGACGCATTTAGACTTGTGAGAAATGTATGCTTTCTTTATTAGGGGCCTTGATCTGTGTTCTTTCTTATGCAGTTAGATGTATTTAAAATCTGCGTTGTCCACCAACAAAACAATTTTACGTATTTTCGGTTATTGCCTAACCCTTACCCAACAGACGTCTGTCATTTGGTGCACGAGTTGCTGAAACCTCTCTTTCTGGGACTCCACCTCGATAAACTGCTGGAGTTGAGGGTCTGCAGTCACTCCTTGCGTGTCCATCCGCGCATGTGGCGTCTTTCTTTTTATTTATTTATTATTTTTTTTACGAGAAAGCGTCAAGTCAAGCCGGTTCCTTAAAAAAAAAAAAAAAAAAAAAAAAAACGAAAAAAAAAAAACGTGCCGATTACCAAACCGCAGTTCCTGACCTTCACTTGTCTGGGCTCCCAGTTCACAGGAAACGGAAAGACCCAACCTGGTGGGCGCAGGCAAGAGCAGCGAGTTTTTTCCGCCGATATAATACAATTAGCGCTTCTGTTTTTCTTTTTTTTCTTTTTCTTTTTTTTTTTTTTTTTTTTAAATTTGATAAAATTTTCCGGTATTTATTTATTTATTTATGATTTTTTTTTTTCTCTGAGTTGTTTAATCGGTTTTTATCAGAAAAAAAATCGTAAGCCATAAAATATAATATTCTGCTCCTTGAAATAGTGATTACGAGTATGTTCCAATTAACCATCTGTAACAAACGTAAATGATTTATTATTATTATGTTTTGTGTTTACCCAGATACATATCTAGTCCCCGGGAGCAAACTGCTGAGCTGGATTTTGTAAGAGCATTTCACAGCACTGGGGAATTACCCTTCATCATCAACCGCCTTTCAGTGGTTATTCGAATATTACCCCTAGGTGGGAACATACGGTAAACACCGTGATACATGTGCAGTAACCGTATAATGTGCTGTTATTGTCTAATTAGTTTGTTGCATGGTTATTTTCTGTGAAACGCACTTAATAATGCCAAAACAATCGTCATGGATACTGTGATTTACTACAGAACTATCCTCACGTCATGCGACAGATATTACACAGCAAATTCTCCTAATAGACTGGTCCATAATCCATGGTAATATCATCTCTGGGGTATAGCTTAACTACAGTACCAGTAAGTATATGTTTTAACCTTAATGTGATAAAAAAAAACTAAAAAAAATTGACCACTCAGCTTTATAAGCCATACGTTCTAGAAAAAGAAAACACCAGCAATGATTTACTCATCTTAACATGAGGAAGAGTACAGAGTGTTTAAAATAAGACCCAACATGGTCTGTGTTGCTGGTAGTACAAGCCAACACAGAAAAAGCTTAACGGTTAACTGGAAAGAATATCCTTGAGGCCACACTGAATGCTGTCAGTATTATCTGAATTAACAGCACTGTTCAAAGTGGCCCGAGAACACCCAAGCAAATACATTTCCCACCAGTTCCTTTTTGAAAATGAAATTAAACGCTTTTTTCATCATTATGGCTTTGCAGCACGTGTGGTAACAGGAAGGTTGTCATAAGATGCATCAGGTTGCTTTCTGTGTAAAGTCCTCCCTGATGCTAAACATTTCTTTACAGCTCCTGACTATAAAAGTATTTCCTCTACTTACTGTTGTTGCCCCCTGATATAGTCATCCCTTACTCGTATACAGCATCATGTTCGAGGTGGACTTGCAGAGGCACTGTAAGCACCAAGTGGTATCACTCACACTTTAAAGGCATGAATCTAGTGAACCTGCAGTATTGTTATTTGTATGTAGTTGTGTGCCTTTCACCTCAATGAGTTAGTTGATATCTCCCTGGTCCTTAGTGGCCATTTCAGAGCTACAACACAATCTGGTACAGTTTGGCACAATTGGCAGTCTCGTGGGTCTCTTGAGTTAGTGTATGAGAGGAAGCACTCATGGTGCTTGATGAACAATGGTCTTTAACCGTTTCATGTATGAAATGTTAAAAAGTAGCTGAAAAGAAAATGTTTTAGACACATAATATATTTTTAATTGTACATTTTTTCCGTTGCTTAATTGCTGATAGAAGGCCATCATGCATTTGCGTCTTCCATCTGTCCCCATGCAAAAACTAGAAGAGTTTTTTTTTTAATTCGTTCCTGTATGAATCCTGAAGTGAATCCCTGTCCTGTTGTTTTACTCACCCTGCCCTCTCTACAGAGAGAAAGCAAGTAGGCTTCAGCTGTCAGTGTTGTCAGCATGGTGCTTTTCAGTTTACCACAGTCTCTGAATGCCTTGAAAGAGTATTTTATACCATCTTTACTGAATATTTAACATTAATTTAAACATTTTCTGAGTTTTTTTTTTTTTTTCATTAATCTTTGTAACACAATCCGTTTGTACAATTGTATGACATCTAAATATTTTGAGTGTTATGTAGGCTCCTTGTAAGACATCTATTATAAAACACATTTTTTTGTTTTGTTTGTTTTTGTTATATAATTCAGTTATATAGTCAGTCACTGTATAATATATATATATATATATATATATATATATATATATATATATATATATATATATATATATATATATATATATATCATTCAATTTCTGTCTCTGTTTAGGGGCTGCTTCTAAAAAAAGCTGTTGTGGTTTTATACATGAGCACAAGGGCTGTGCAACAAACAAGGATATTATTTAATGATTGAAAGGATCTTTGCAGACACAGTAATAAAGTATTATACAAAACACATGTAATAAGATATTAAACAGGTAAGAAATGTCACGTAAAATAACCAGGCAGCAAACAAATTAGACAATTGTAATATTCTGGCATAGAGATGGCATCAAGTAAAATAAATAACTGAAGAGATGGTATCCAAGGCAAACAAAGCAAAGGTAAAAAGATAAAAACTTTTTTTTTTTTAAGCAAACAGAATTTTTTGATATTCTTTTTTTCTTTTGTAATGACCTTATTATTTGTTACTTCCTCATGTAGACTATTTGATCTTTGTAGTTGTTTTAAAATACAGGTTTGGTGCATATAACATCTATAAAAATAACTGGTACTGAAGCTAAATTAATTTAAGGTTATCAGGATGCAGTTTAGACCGCATGTTCTAGAAATCACCTTGGATCAGATAAAAAAAAACACCTTTCTATAGTCCTGGGTATCACACAGCTACAATATTATAAAACAAACTATCTTATAGAAAGATGTACAGCAACATTGAAAAGCTTCTTGTTTGGGGTTTTGAAAGTTCAGCTGATACACCAGTGTAACCACTAATCTGTCCCTAGTGGATGCACGAAGCAGACCTACATCACTTAGATATAACACTTTGAACAAATGCAGTGTTTCCTACATCAACTGAGACTAATGGTGTAGCAGCTAGACCAGAAATTCTTGAAACTTTTGAGGTTCTTATTTTAAATAAACACGTAGTATTTTCTAACACTTAAAAAATGTCTCAAAAAAAAAAAAAAAAAAAAAAAAAAAAAGATATTTTATTCACATATATTCCGTGGAGTACTGCACAGTACTGTGGAAGTGTCTTAAAGTGTCTCAGGAAAATGGCAGCTGGTCTGGATCCCAGAATTCACTCCTCCTGGAGCTCATACAGGAGATCCTGGATGTAGGAGACAAGCACCTCGAAGGTAGGCCTATCCTCAGCTTTCTGGAAATAACAAGGAAAAAACAAATAAATCAGTCCTTTTATTTGTTAACAACTGGAACAAATAGAAGGATTGTACACACACCCTTATAACTGGCATATGAGAATATGAAGGAAATTGGACCAGTATTGAGGAATAATTTAAAATCTTATGCAGGGATTTTTTTTCTGTATTATTGCTCAAAATTGGTGTTAATTTGACCCAAATCACTACTTTCTTGCAAAAAAACCCCACAAAACCCTGTTCTAAGCTATCATGCCCTCCCTATAAAATACTGTACAGTCCACTGGATGCGATACAAAGAATACCTACATTTGTTGTCAGAGCAGCTAACATACACATTTCATTACAAAATGTGGTTACCAGACAGCACTTTGTGTTAAGCTAAAGGTCATAGCATCTATGAACACCCTGATGAGATGGTCCTTAAACATGAGTTGGTCAGCAATATAAAGTTTACTTCAACATTCAGTTGCATGCATTTCTCATATCTTTGAATACAACAATGTAAAGACCTCATGCCAGCAGTCTTGCATGATTCTGTAGACCCTCTCATTGGCCTGCTGGGGGCGGTACAGGCGATAGCCAGATAGGAGTTTATCAATGATTTCTGTGTTGTTGAAGCGCTCGAAGGGCATCTTCCCCAGGCTGTAGATCTCCCACATCAGGACCCCTGTGGAACAACACCATTACAATGAAAAGCATAATCCCAAACTCACCCATCTAGGCTTAATAAGACGTGACTGAGTATGTTACCTGTAAAATATGCCAATCTAATTAAGCTCATTCTAGAACAGAATAAAACAGTCACATGTTTTTTTGGGCTAGAACCTCATGAAAAATCTTCACTGGTATTAGGGCTGGAACTAGGCAGGCATGCTGATTGGTTGCTTCTTATCACAGTGCACCTTTTTAAAAAGGTTATGGCTGCATAAAATAAGTCGGTGCCTAATAAAATGAAAGGGCCTGTAATACCTACTTATTAATTGTTAACTTTGGAGTCGATCAGAATTATTGCAGTGCTATCATTACTGGTGAAATAAGAAACAGCTTTTTGATTTTGAAGGCGAGCACTGACCATAAGCCCAGATGTCCGATTTGCTGCTGAATTTGCAGTAGAGAAGGACCTCAGGAGGTGACCAGCGGATAGGAAACTTTGTCCCAGCCGAGCTGGTGTACTCGTCATCCAGGACATACCTAATTAAGAGGAGAGAGAAAGGAGGGGTGCAGCTTTACAGGACGTTGGATACACTGCATAATCCACTCCAGGGGGAGTTCTGGGTATACAAAACGAATAATACCCTCCACAGTTAAAAGTGGGATACACAATATAATTCACTCTATACATAACAGTCTGTGTGATCATCACGTAGTACTATACTGACAGTGCACACAATAAAAAAAATGAAAAGGAATGTACCTGGACAGACCAAAGTCAGTCACCTTGACAGTCCCATTGTCATCCACCAAGCAGTTTCTGGCAGCCTAGAGAGGGACCATAACAAAGAGAACAGAGATAAAACTGGATACAAAGGAAGTGCATGTAGAGGACAAACCGACAAGGAAATCGCTACCATTGTGGCTGTTTTATTTCATAGGTAAAGCATGCATTTTAGGTAAAGCATGCATATGGCATTTTCTTTATTGCTTTTCTTTGAGCTTTATTGTACTTGCCAAAAGCAGAGAACTTTGTTAAATTCAACAATGTTCATCCTGCTTCAGCACACAAGACAAAAGACTGAAGTCACATTGCTTTTTTTTAATTCTGTTTGTTTGGCTATGCTTTCCTTCTTAACCGGGTTCCATTTTATTTGTAATGACCCTATGGTTACATGTACTTGTTACTGCCTATTTTTTTAAAACAACACAATACAATTCCCCTAGTGAACTTTGACATACTGCAGTCATTTCTAAGTTTGGCCAAGTTTGGTAAAAATCACTGAAACTCTCATGATTTTGCTGGCTAGCCGTGGGTGCCAAATCTTGTAGCTCCAGGCAGTGCAAACGAGGCACAGATCCATTCCCATTGGAAATACTTGGTATTCCATGAGCACAATAACCAAGAATCTTCTCACCAGGTCCCTGTGTATGTACTGCTGGGACTCGAGGTAGGCCATCCCCTCGCTGACGTCCTTGCACATCTCCAGCAGTTGTATGGGTTGAGGACGCTTGAGGGTCTCCTTCAGGTAGGAGAGCAGGCATCCGTTTGAGAGGAACTCAGTCACAATGTAGATGGGCCTCTGCTTCGTGCAAACACCGTACAGCTGGACCAGATGGGGGTGACAGAGCTTCCTGATGGCAAATTCAAATGGAAATGTATTTATTTAACCAGGATGGAGCCCTCGATATGCTTTTCATTGGCGAGGGGGTCCTGGCAAAAAGTAACATGATAAAAATCAATGGCAAAAAAGAAACAAGTCATTCAAACCAGACAAAAACAGTTCAAACAGTTTAGATGATCCTGGTCCAAGTCAGTATTTGCTGGATTTGCAACCCTGGTCAGATTGAAAATAAATATTTCTGAGTGATTTAAAAAGATGTTGTGAAGAGGCTGTTTTAATGTGTGAATGTAATGAGTTCCAAAGTGACACTTTGTCCCAGATCGGATCTCAATTTGGGGATTGTAATAGTGGTCAAGAAAAGGGAACAGGCCTGTTTATAACAGGAATCCTCCTACCTCACCCTAGTTCAAAGACAATATGTATTATTTTGTCTACAGGTAAGCACCAATTGCCCATTCCTTGTTTGGATTTGATAGGATTTCATGTAGTTCCCGGCGTGGAAGAATTTCACTATGAATCTATGAAGTCCCACACATACAATTACAGTCCCTGCCCGGGACAAACCTGGCAAAAGGAGAAACGTTATTCTTGGCAGTCTGTCTGTACCTCTCTAGGTTACTGAGACCACCCCTTCATTGAGTCCTCAGTGGAAGGTGTAACTTACATCATGACCTTAGCTTCCTCAATGAAATCATCCTCTGACATGGAGCCTTCTTTGATCATCTTGATGGCCACGTCAAGCTTGTCTTGCCACTTCCCATGCTTCACCACTCCAAACTGCCCGTTGCCGAGCTCTCTTAAGAAGGTGAGATCACGTGGGTCAATCTCCCATACCCCTGCAGACACAAAAACAAGCACAACTCAAATGCTGGAATCCTTCTGCGACTGTCCTGGCTGAATCTGCTCTGCAGTCTTAATATTCCTCCTCAATGCCCCGGACAGATAACTAAAGTTTCTTTGCAGACAATGGGTTCATCTAGCAAAAAAGGAATGGGATTTCACATCCCTGACTTGGGACCAGTTCAGTAGTGATTCAGTAGTTAAGATTGTAACTGAGAATTAGTCATTTAGTTTTAAAATGTTTGAAAATTAAAAACTTAGTTCCAGCTGAGGATAAGCTATTCCTTGCTAATAGATAATTACCTGCTCAGTCCTGATCTGGCCTAGGACACTGATATACTGGGATTACTTAAATCTCCAAGAACTCGTGGGTGCACTTACCATGTCCTAATCCAGCTGTAGAGGGCGCATGGCGCTCTTCAAGTGCTGCAACATGCCTCAGTCTGCTTACCATCCCTGGAAACAAAACAACAGCAGGTTTTTCCCTGTTTATGTTTGAGATCTCTTAAAACGCCGCTTCTTAGACAGACAGAGTGACTGTCTCCCTCTTGTGGCTGGAAACAATGACCACAATGGCTCATCACTGCCAGTCTGGTGGTTCAAGAGTGAAGTATCTCAATCAAATTCCAGTCTCTGTCACTTAACTACACCTGTTTGAATCATTCTGCTGCAATAGGTTTTCTGCTTTCATTATAGTCACAATTGATTAAAATAATTCCTGTAAGTCTTAGCTACTGTGAATTAAAATATCATGGTAAGAATCAGTAAATCGATACAAAAAAACCCCTGTCAGAATGTGGTCTGGGGTTTCTTAAACACGGTGCTGTACCTGCGCAGTTGTGTTGATGGTAGTGGATCAGTTCGGGGATGGTACCAAAGCAGTGCTTCTCTGCCACGTAAAACTGTCCGTCATGCGTGGTGCAAATGTTATAATGTTTGCAATTCCCCCTAGCCTCCCTAGAAAACCAGAGTCTCTTGTTAGTAAAGCAATTACCAGAACTCTACTTATCCCTGAGGAGCTTGATGTATTGCATGTGCTAAGCTTTACTGCAGTGTAATTGCATTCATTAATCAGAAGTACTTCAATCCTAGCAGGTCTTACTGCATATTCAATAGCCATTGTTGGTACATGTATCACCTCCTTACCACAGTGCATTTACACAGTAATTTAGCAGTCTTCCCATGGTTACACGATGCATTTCACTTTTATTTTTTTACAATGGTTTTCCAAGTTTTTTTTTAAATATGTTTTACCACACTGCTCTAGGCTTTACCTTGTTTACTTCTGCTTTTCCAAGCTTTCACTGTGTTTTATTACACTATTCCAAACAAGTACTGTATATACCTGAATCTCTCTCTCTTTGTCTGGTTGCTAAGGCTGGTTTTAATACATACATATTTTGCTGTTTGCTATCTATATATTTATTTATGACTGTCTGTCATTCAATCACTGTCTCTTAAAAGAAATGAAATAAGGAATGTCATACATTGGCTTACCCAGTAGCTTTACTGAACACAGAGACAATGTATTTCCCAGCTTTACTGGAATCTCGGACTAAATATGCACCTTCTTTGTTCTAAGAAGTAAAAGAAAGGTGAAGGTAAACACACATACAGAAAACTGTACCAGCGTCCAGTCTGCAGCTCAGACTAAACCACATCTCGCAGGTGCGTTCACTTGACTCTCACAGCAATGCAGATGGACTTAACATAAATTTAACATCTAATACTGACCTCTTTTTTCAGAAGGTTTTCTGCCTGACTCCTGTTCATGTTTTTGCAAAACCATCTAACAAGAGAGCAAACAAAAATCAAGATGTACAGTATGATACATTATTCAGTGCTGAGCCTGGCATCTACAGGCAGTAAAGACTTGGGTCATTCGTAACCGTATATAAACGTGATATTTAGGGTGCTGATTGGTATTAATAACTGACTTAATTCATTAGTTACATATTAGTATTTAAAGCTTAGTGCAAAACAGTCGTCTAGCACATTTACAGATTCGTATTAATTTAAGTGTTGTTTATAGATAGCTTATGCCTGGTTTATATTTGATTTGTGCAGTTGTCTGTATCCGATTATGGCTGATTGCTTTACCAGGGCAACGTGTTACCAGAGCCCTGTGGTACCTGGGACTGGACAAACCCAAGACAAAGCTATTATCACCTCGAGAAAAATAATTACAGCTGGGAAAGATTTCCCTCATTCAGCCATATTTTTTTGTCATGATGGCAGTGATATATTAAATATAAAGAATGCAATTCGTATCCATACACCACAGTAACTCTGAGGAAAAGAGACATTACAGGTGTGTAGCACAGAAAGGAATGACCGACCAGCTGCATTGCAATGGACACACAAGGGATTAAAGCGCAGGGTAAATAAGACGGGACTTTTGCATGCAAGTGGTGTCCAAATATGAACTATTGAATATGAAAGTTGTTTCACTTTTAATGGAACTATCATACACTATATTTGCAGTCATATCTATTGCCATTACTTTTTTCCATCTGTATCAAACCTTATGTAGGCCCACGTTTACTTATTTTAAGGTATTTCATCCTACTTTGCATGCATATTTAATGTGAGCTTCATCTTTAAACAGTATCACCTTTTAATATTGATCACCCCTAAACAGCACACTGAAAACTGAAGCTGTTTAAAACTCACACTGAAAAATGGATGCAAAGTAAAAATGAGAAAACGGTGGGCCTACACACTGTAGGATTCAATACACATGTGTTAGCACATTGCTTTTCTAGAAGAAAAAAACATGGTGTGTTTTTTCCAATTAAAAAATAACAAATAAAAACATGCTAATGACAATGTAGGATCAAAGCTAGCTCATTTTGTGTTCTTTTACTAGTGCATTCAGAATTTCTCAAGTGCTGTGGCTTGTTTCTTAAAATAACTCTGTTCTCTTCCTCGGTAAACCTGCTTTATCATTCAGTACTAAACCAAGACTGACTTCATACTTACTCATACTTTTCAAGCTGATTTCCAGCTTCTACCACATAGTTAGTAGGTATGTAACCTTCTTGCCTGCAATAAATAAATAAATAAATAAATAAAGCAAGTGTAAATTGTGAAAGTTACATTTTTATGCTATAGGGTAGACATACAGTTTATCAGTTATTGTTAACTGCAAATGTGTGTTACCATATGCAAATCTCAACGTGTGATGATGCAAATTCAAACCATTATTTATAGATACTGTTTGCATATACTATGACAATCAATTTTAACCCTTAAACAGTATTGAATTGTGAAGCCTTTTTATGCAGAATAAAGTAGCTTACAAAACAGCAAGAGAATTCAGTAAACAGACAGTGGGAACCCCCATGTTCCAGTTATTATAATGATTCTGCTAAATGTGCAATATGAAGGCGTGCAGCATTAACAACTGCATTTTTATACCCCTACATAGATTTACTAAGCATTTAATCCTGCATTAAATATATATAATTTTGATAGTACATTTAGTCTTTTTTTTTCCTTAAAGACAATAAATAATGCACTGGACTCCAAACACTAAGAGCTGCTATTAAACACTGACTTTTTGATAGATCATTTAAAAATGTGGTAAGAGCCAAAGGGTTAATATATCCGCCCATTAGTTTGCTGACTATCCCTTTACATGACTCCGTCTTTCCTTTTAACCTTCCTTCCTCATTTCTGTAACTCTTTCTGTTCTTTGTTTTTCCCCTGTCCCCTTAAGGTTATTCCTTCTCATTCCCTGTGCTAACAGCATGCTTGCACAGTCCTGTAGAGCCTTTGTGGTTGAAGACCTGTACCTGGGAGTCTATAAAGTATCGTACACATTTTTTTAAATCTTTTTAAAAAGAACACAAAAGATTAAATATGTATTACCCATGCTACATTGGACATTGAAAATATGTTTTCATTCTGCATGGGATAAGAATGGAAAGCTAAATGCTTGTAGAGAGGGCATCTAAACAGCTTGTCTCACCCGTGTCTGTCTCTGGCCTTCCACCAGTTAGTGTCGGTCATTTCCAGTATGGTGTACTCCTCCCCGTTGGTCAGCGGCAAGTCCTGTGGGTTCATGGGAGTATAATCGTACATCGCTGTCACCTTCTTTTCCGAAGAGGGGGGCGGTGCAGGAGAGGGGGTGGGCTGTGGAGGGATGGGCCTTGATGCCTTCTCCTGGGCAGGGGGTTGAAGAGAAATGAAGCTCTGCAGTGAAGCTTGCTCCACAATTACAAAACGCCACACTGACCCCTTTAAACCCAACGTTGCATTGCATGAGCTAAAGCAGCATATATGGTCAAAACTGCATATTCAAGGCTTATTTCCATTTGTCTTGTTGGAGTGTCCAGCACGCTGAACAAAAAACTAGTATGGTCTCTGGACCTCCTAATGACATGAGCGGTGTGCTGGCACAATTCAGCATACACTAAACCTACAGTTCATGCAGTTCAGTACCTGTCTGACGCATGCCTCATCTTCCTTTGGAGTTGGGGGTAGAGGCTTCCTTGATTTCCGACGATATACTGAGAATTCTATGAAAAGTGATTGACATTAGTGAATGGGCATTAGTGACTCGTATTGTGACATACATATTTATTAGAAGTATAGAAGGAACAAATGCTGTATGTACATATATAATAATAATAATTGATTCACATAAAACTACCCTTAAAGCATGCATAAGGATCTTTTTATTTTATTGTGTTACATGTTCCCATGTGTTGCTACTGTTTACGTAAGGTGTGTGTATTGTTTTAATTATTATTATTTTTTTTTACATTTTGACCATTTTTTAAAACTTTTAAATTGCCCTGCCTCAAGATGGCTTCCTACGTACCCGCATGGACATCTCAGAACTACATTTCCCCTCATCCTCCTGCTCACATATGTAACTGAGATGGATGATGGGCAGGAGGATGATGGGAAATGTAGTTCTGAGACGTCCATGTGGGCACATGGAAAGCTTGAGGCAGGGAATGCAATTTAAAAGTTTAAGAAAGTAGTCATAAAAATAAATAAATAAATAAAATTAACAATACACACACATGTGCTCCATCTTTCGGGTGAGACGTTCTTGTAAGTGACTTTACAGCTGATGCATAGTTCACACGCCTTAGTCTCGTATCTTGTAAAGCGCTTTGTGATGGTGGTCCACTATGAAAGGCGCTATATAAAGATTATTATTATTATTAAAATACATGAAAAGTACTTTCATATTATATAATATATTTGTCTTTCAGTTAATAATGCAGGGTATCCACAAAACCACCTCAATACTGTAATCTACTTGACTTCCCCGGTGGTGAAAACAATAGCTAAATCAACAGCATCTCCATACATAAAGAATTTCATGACATTGAATGATCTTCAGAACGCCGCTATTTTAAAATCACTGCTATTGCAAGAGGAGGTGGCTGCAATGCAGTGGTTGCTTAGTGGTTTAGTTAATAGTGGTCAGTGGGGATGCAATTGGTTTTTAGGCATCAAAGTGGAAGAAAGGCTGTGCAGTATGTTGGTTCTATTCCTTATGAGACACACAGGTCCCCTCAGCAGTGTATACTGTCTAAAGCATCTGCTGGGACTGCCCTGCACTCACCGGTTTTGGCCTCAATCACTCTGCACCCAATGGCTTGTTTTATTTCTTGATGACAGCACAGCCACTGGCCATCTACCCAGAAGCATGGGTGAAATTTCTGAGCCAGGTCTTTATTGTGTCTCACAACTGCAAACAAATACATGCAGTAAGCAAATAAATACACAAATACATGCAAATCTGGAATTTACAGCTATGTCAGGCTATAACTGCTGAATGTCATAAAGTGCTTTATTCTTTTGTGTGTGTGTGTGTAAAATAGCAGTACTTAAATGGATAGATAGTTAACAGTTGCCTAATTACCTCATGGTTCTATTGCATAATTGCAGTTCCTGTTAGTTCACAGGAGATTATGAAACTGATGACATTACGGCTCAAACAGAGAATCATCTTATGATAAACTAAAGAGCAGCTTGAGCCAAAATGGCAGACATTAGGGTGCAGTTTCTTCACCTTCTGTACTAGAGCAACCTTTTCTGTTATTGCCTGGTGTTTATGGGTGAGGGTTGTGAGTGTAAGGGAAGTAGGTGTCCTGGAATACCTTGCAGTACCCAGTTTAGAGCTAACATTGTTATAATCCACTAACATTGCACCAAACAACACAAGGAAGAAACATCTCACCATGTTTCAACGTATGGATCCATTGCTTTCGAATATCATCCGTTTTGGCAAAAATATAGAGTGGGCCTTCATCATAGACAACCTGCAAGAGGGAAAGGACAGCTGGCAATTGTGAGCTTTGCTGAAGGTATTGCGAGTTGATGCTTTAATAATTGCTCCCCGAGCATCAAACTTCAGCTAGCACAGGTGTACAAAATGTCTTATTCAGGCTCTACCATACGTGCATTTTCTTGTTTCTTGTGTGGGCATGTGTATATGGGTGTGTACATGTCTGCATGTGTGAGTGTTGGGGGAATGTTGTGATAATTCTGATTTCCTTTCTGTTCACGGCTCACATATTCCTCTCCTTAGTCTTCTACACAGCAGTTGTTGTTTTTTACGTATCTTATGCGACACTAAATAATATTTTAATTATTATTCATTCTTGTTCAAGTCTTGAAAATTAGGAGTAAACCAACCAACACCCAAGCACCCAGGTTCTCTCGTATTGTAGACGTTTAGCAATAACAGACTTGACTTCCTTTTAAAATAAAATGGTGCAAACCCTGCACTGGAGCAAAGTAAATCTGTCCTCCGTCTAAGTAGCAGAAACCAAAATCTTGTTTTTCTTTTCTCTCGAGGCACCCATGCTTTTATGAGAGCGCTGCTCTATTTCAGTTCAAACATCTGGTGAACAGTCACAACAGCCTCAGCACAGAAACTAAAATGAATGGTGGCTGATTCTCACTTCTCTTATTTCCTGCTTCAGCCATGAGCTGTTAAATCTGTATTTCTGAAGAACCGGAGAGTTTGAAATGTTAAACTCTGCACTCCTTGCCAGACCAGATCTGGGGTAACTGACCAAATTCACAAGGAAAACATTTCAGTTAACCAGGATGCTGGCTTATCTAAAGCATGAAAAGTGGGTTTACAGTGACATACCCCGATGTGTTTAACAGTTACAAGAACACTACAAGAACCAGCATGGTTTAAAAAAGTGTGGTATAGTTAATCTAACATTATGAACCGCAGATAGGGACTGTCTCTGTCTGATTACACATCCTTAAACTGTGGAAACATGTTTTTCTGTGAACTTCCTAATTCTTGTTAATTCATTTTCTGAGAATCTACTCCAGTTTCACAGCTAATATAAAACAGCATTATTTTCATGTATCACAAATGATAATAGTAATACTAATAATAACAGTGTATTTCCCAATTCAGCATGTATAAAGTTGCTACATAACAGATCTAGCAAGTACTGAGCAAATCTTAAATAAATAACTCAATAACATCTTATAAACATACAATGAAATGGAAATTGACTTGGAGGGATAGATCTATAAAAGTTATTGCACAAAGACATCACGCTGTCCATTCAGGGGCACAGGTTAAGTAAGAAGATACCAGGTAAGTCAAATATATAAAGCAGAATGAAACCAGAAGAAACCAGACCAGTAAAGTAAAGGAGCATAAACAGCAGAGACAGATGCAATTGTAATTGCATAAAATCTGCTGCATGACTCATTTTGGAAAGGTTTAAGAGGACAGTTCTGTTTTTTGTAATTCTACTGTAATTAATGTGGAGCCAAAACCCAGCAAATTCAATTAAACTTGTCGCCTTTCATGTCTGTGAATCTTAGACTAAGTTTGTATAAACTAAAGCAAGTCTACAGTAATGTTATTCAGTTTCATGTAACTTGGATAAATCGTGTAAATTGAACACGTTACTTGAACTAAAATCAAACACATTTAACATTGCCCAATATCATATTGAGTTACTGTGAATTGTACAGGTATTAGATCTATAGAGTGGAGGAACTCATTATAGGCAACTGCGTGTTTAGGGAACCACTCTGGACTTGGATTGACTGCTCTGCTGGCTTTAAGATTTCTATTAAACATGCTGCTCAACCCTTTTCAGAGTGCAGGCCTGCAAAATACCCTAGTTGTAATTCCCCCAAAATTCTTGAAATTAAAAAAAGGAAACACACTAAAATAGCAAACGCACAGATCCCCTCGTCCCCCTGGCTGCCCCTCATTGGCCTGTAAGCCCTGACTGCCTGTTGTTAAATGTACAAACCTTAAGTTTGGTTAACGAAACTAAATTAAGTTTGCTTACTAATTATAGGCCAGGTGCTTCTTACTTGAGTACATCATGTTTAAATAAGACATTTAAGCAGAAATGAACACAGTTTAAATGAGGACCAACTGTTTACGACGTGGTTACCTGGAAAGGAAACATTTTGTCAGAGGAGCAGTTCTCCTCTGGCACCACGGTTTCTACACATTTGATTTTGTCAATATCCACTGACCCCTTCAGACCTTTCCTTTTCTAAAAAACAAACAAACATATACATATATATATATATTATTAGTAATACAAAAAATAGATTACAGAAACCAAGTTACCAGTTGTACTTACTAATTTCAAGTGTTAAACATAACTAAAATGAGATACTGTGTATTTTTGATTGGTTAAATATTTGTATTCTTTTTTTTTTCTAACCATAACATTTTCCCTTTAAGACAAAAGTGCCATAAACCTTACACTGGGGCAAAGTCTGTGTGTCTGGCTTCTAATCTATTGTTCATGCTTCTGAATCAGATGTGTCACAATCGACCAGTCTTCCTTGAGGTTTAAATAAGTCAGGGAAGAGGGATTGAAAGGAGAAGCAGGGCTTCATGATCCTTGCCCTGAATCTCAGTCTAGGCTGGAAAGCATAATACCTTGGTCAGGAGAAACACTATATAAAGTCGTCAAAGAACTGACCCATCAGCAAAGCTGGTAAAAAAAAAAAAAACTTTAAAACGCATTGGGGTCTATTCGATTGCTGGGAATAGCTGTGGATCCAAACACTGCCATAGATGTAATTGAATATTAAAATATTACCCTCCCTGGCATGTTTCTTATTGTTACAGATAGAAATACACTGCTCCCGGGCACTGTGTGATGTTTGATTTTAATAACACTGATACATAGATGGTCGAGTAGTACTGATCTAAACAGTGGTATTCAGATCTGCTACTGGTTATATCATTTGAATGGACCCCATTGAATTATAATCTCTGCTGTTGCGTGTGGTTCAGTTCTTCACCACAGATAAGTTCATATAACTTGTTTTAAATCCAGCAACCAGCCACTGTGACACCAGAATCAAGTAGGGAATTATGAAATGCAGACATACCCCTTTCTCATAGTCATAATAGGAGATCTTGTCAGCTGTCAGAACAAACAGCCTTTCCTTATAGTTCAGTGGCGATGTTTTCTTCTTTTGCTGGGATCGTTTGAAGAACTTTTCTTCCAGTATGGAAGTACTCATTGTCCAGTCATACAGCTCTTGGGTCCACCTGACATGACAGCATACAAGCCCATTAGTCAACACAGAAGGGAAGCATGTAATCAGATTACTGTTTAACAGTGTAAAAATAAAACAGGTGTGTTCTATTGTGACAAGGAGCTGAATCTTCCACTTGCCCTTTATGAAATAGACCACTTTAAGGAGCATATGATATAAGAATCAAGTGTGGTCGTATCTAGCGGGCTTTATTGATACAACCATACGTAAATATTTTAAAAGCACAGTGTAGCAGACAGTGTTGTGTGATACACTGCTGTTACGGAGTCTACCCCCTGTTGACGAGACGAGGTGAGGTTAAAAGTGCAGGGGCGGTTTCTCCTTATTGCGCTGCAGCGAACCCTGCTGGCCAGGCACCCAGTGAGATAAAAAAACTAACACCTGAAGGCTGGCCTTTGTCCTTCAGAGGCTGGTAGCTTGTTGAAATCTGCTCTCAAGTTCTTGGGTGTAAAAGAGAAAGAGACACCCGCTGAACATTCAGTTTTCCTGGGCTGTGTGCAGAATTGCTGTGGTGAGGGAAAAAAAAAATGATTGGACATTCCAAACTGGAGATAAAATTAGGGGCTTGCTAATTAAAAAATCAAATCTAAACCCCAGAATTCAGAGGAGCCCGGCTCTATTGCTTAAACACAATGTAAAAGTGTGCAAGGTTGTTGGTTCACGCCTAGCCCTGTTACAACAGCAATCAATTTAGTAAGACAGTATGCCTCACAGCTTACTGTTTATCTTCATATATGAACTGCATCTGTTCATCACATAAGTGCATCAGCATAAACCCACAGAACCCTAGAGCAGAGGCAGTGCTTTAGATTACAAACACATTTGTATTATTAATTGAACCCAAGGCTTTACAAAGTAAAAAGGACACAGGAGTGCATGCAGATTTGGTTGGGCTTGTATTTTGCTGTCTCCCCTATTTAACTGCACACTGTAGCTACGCTGTTTCTTAACAGGAGTTATCAGCTACACTGGTTCATTTTCACAGCTCTAACTCAACACAGGGTCTCATGTTACAGAACTATCGGAATCTCTTTGCAACAACATTCGTCAAGGCTCGACGAAGCGTTTGATTAATTATTCCATTCATTCATAAACTCAGTTGCTCAAATATACTTTCCTTTGTTATTTAACTAACAACCCCATTCACTGAGTCGTCAACAGCCTTCTCAGTCAACTGGCAGCATATCTGAGTAATGCTATGATTAAAAATGAAAGTACAGTCATGGACTACTGATTTGCATGCCACTGCTGTGTTTAAAAGAAAAGAAAACAAAAAAAAAAACTTTTGAAAAAGCTTTCCTAATTTGTATCCACCTGCTCAAATGCGTGTCCTACTTTATCATGGCAAACTGATTTCAAAGCTTTAATATACTTTTACAACAATATGCTTGACGACACTTTGTAAGGCTTTTATCATAGCAACTCGCAGACCTTTTTAAGAGTCACATTTTGCCCACTGTTAAAAATGAAGTCACGTGATTTCTCATGAACTCCCATGTTTCTTCTTATCTGGCATCGCCTGCTGATACACTTTTGGAGGTAGCGGTTTTGATTTTCTCCGTTATGACTGACTGTGTGGGAAAATCTGGTTTCCAAACTAGTTGATCAGGAAACTTGGTCTCCAGGAACATTGGACTCAATTAACACAGGTGAGCCTCTTTATAATATCTTCCACTTTCACGAAATCGTGAGTAAGTAGTTTTTGATGGTTCAAATCCAGTTTCTGATTCATATTAATATTATCCTGTATTGTAGTTATATTCTGGAGTATATATTCTACTATATAGCATACACGCCAATATTTGACAGTTGAAAATAGGTACGCTATATTGTTATTGTTCAAAGCCAAAGGCTGGGAAGCCTATTGTTATTGTTAAAGTTTTTATTTTTTAATTTTTTATTTTTTTTCTTCCCAAAATTTTAAACTGCTGCTGCTTGGAAGCTGTGTGACTGATCAGGTTCTGACTTGGCAGGTAACAAGCTGGATTCATTAGCTGTCAGATGCTGAAAGATTTTTGCTGTTGCATCCTTGCAATTGGCGCCGTGACACATTTTTCGATAAAACCTTTCGAAATCACCTTCTTGGGAGCCGGTGAAACGATTGATCTGAAACTTGGCATATATCATCAGCATCCAAACCCGCATCAAGTTTGCGAAGCAGAAGTTGCTGTGATAAATTTTAATGTCAAAATGGCCGCCACAAATCTTATCGAAATGCGCCCCTAACAACAAACGGCTGCTGTTTGAAAACCGTTTGTCCAACAAACTCCAAACTTGGTAGTTATCCCAGTAACAATAGGACACAAATATGTGAAAATGCAATGTTTTATAAAACAAGATGACCGCCAGGTGTATGTTTACGTCTGAAATTTAAAACTGCCTCAGTTGACAAACGGTTTACTTGACTAACTCAAAACTTCACAAGCATCACGCTTGAGACTGTAGCAATACAACTAAGAAACTTGTGTTAAACAAGATGGCTGCCTGACGTATTTTTGAAAAAAAAAAAAAACTTTTTCTGTGGAACTGCTGAAGTTGCTGATTTTAAACTTTTTAAAATTTTAAACATGCTTAGACGGATACTGATACTGGGGCTTGGGAGCCGTAAAACTGCCTGGCAGTTCTAATTATTATTATTATTATTATTATTATTATTATTATTATTATTATTATTATTATTATTATTATTATTATCATCATCAGAAGGTTAGAGCAAATTTAAGGTAGAAGAGCATAAAGCTTTTTTCAAAATACGTATGTTTTTGATGGGTTACATCACAACAAAGAATAGTCACTTTCAACCTAGTACTCAGGACAGTGGATTTCAAAATGGTGTACAGACTATCAAGCTGTGAGGATCTGGCAGCAAAATAAGGCAGCCAGTATTTTCCGGTCAAATTGGTACAGGTGGAGGATATGATATATTTATAGTTAGAATCTGCTGAAGCGCAACTGTGAGAAAGCACACAACATACATAAGAATCTGAACAGCACATAGAAAATAGAACGTTGCTGATACCCCTTATTAGACAGCAGCCATGTTGACCTTATGTCTGAACATTAGGGGATATTCCCCAGGTATTGTAGTTGAAGACACTCTACTGCTTGATCTCAAAAGAATTGCAATTTATTTTTGCAAGAAATAGCTAATAAAATGAGATAAAAACAGAGCTGTCCATTATCAATGCTCTAGTCAAACAGAAAACTATTTTAAACCCCTAACCATTTCCTGCCTTCTTTACAAACCATATGTCACCCACCTTCACACTATTAAAGCTCTCACACACTCAAGTGTTACCCCTAGCACATTTGCAAAGACTCCCTGCACGCTATGTTCTACAAAACTGCCTGCTGATTGGGTTTCAACACGTTAGTCAGAAAGATAGGTGGCTGAAGTACTGCTAAAATTGTGTATATTAGGGTAATGTTTTGCTATTAAAAAAAAAATAGTTACGTCCCTTGTAGAAAAAAAGGTACATTTTTTTCCACGGAAGTTTAAAATGCGGTCCCAATGTAGTTGTATGAGAACTGGATTGTGTTTTCAGGCTGAAAAAAGGCACAGCTTAAATCTCTTAATGTGCTCTTCCTGTGATGAATTGATAGCTTGGGTCATATTACTATTTATTGTGATATGTTGGATTAAGGATTCAACCTAAAGTGCCAGTATGACCCATTGGCTTGCAGTTAAGTCTAGGTTAGGGTTAGGCCATTTTAATGATCCGCTATGAATCCCAAACCCATATTTCTATTTGAGATCCTAACAAATATATAGAAACAATAATCAATTTATCATACTGACCATGGCTTTAGCAGCTACGCACCAGTAGCTATTTAAGTATAGTTAAAGCTGGCCAAGACGTGTGTTTAACCTGTTGCATTTTGGGACCTGTAGTTTATCTGCAGTGTACCAAGACACAATTGACACCTTAGGCCTACTCTATGAAGCTAATCCCATGTTGGCCCTATCTTGACACAGAGCTGTGTGACTGTGACAGGATAGCCGGGAGGACAGAGACTAAGAGACAATATACTGTAGCGAAAGCGCTGCTGCGCTGTTTTAATCCAAAAATGTCAAACAAAACACAAATCTCACACACAATACATTTACAAAATAACTGGCACAAGGGCCAAAACAAAAGTTTAAACAAAACTGTTCAGGCTAGGCAGAGCCTTCACTGAACTACACAACACAACACAACACAAAGTAATTTCCTCCTTTTTATAGCTTGTGGCTGGAGCCTAATTATCAATTACTCAATTAGCTCCAGCAACATTCTCACATGTATTTTGGCAGGGATAGGAAATTAACCCCATCCCTGCCAACCACCACCAAACACCACACAACAATATTTACAAACAGTGCCCTGCCCTGCCACAGTGATGCACTGCTTTTTTTTTATTACTTAAAAAAATATTTCTGTTTTTATAGTTTAAGACTTTGAGAAACATTTATAAACTAGTCTTCTAACTACTGCAGGCTACTGTTTGCATGCTATTGGATCTAGTTGCATGAAAACGTAAAAGGGCTTAATTCGTAGTCCTTGTGTACAGGGTAAATACTAGACTACTCTCACAGCAACTTCACTGTAAAAAATGGATACAGAGCTCTGTACCAAAGGAAACAACCACAATTTTATTTACATACACACACAGAGAAATGCTGTGTTGCAGTTAGATCTGTGTATTCTTATCTCCTGGAATTCCTTTGGGTGTTCTAGGTTTTTGTTACCCAATATTAATGCATAGTAATTTCAGTAAGATTTTAAAATCAACTGCACAAGAGAAGCAGTGTCTGTTATATCAATTCTGTGTTAATTCCAAGATGCATTCCTAATATAGTGCATATAAAGAGCTTCCTGATGAAAATTATCAGATGAGGTTTTTTTTTTTTTTTTTTGCACATCACTGCGGTAAGCGCATGCAAGAGAAGGCTAACCACAGATGTAGAATAGCAACTGTTTAAATATGCCTTAAACAGTGAAAGCAGGGCTGGCTTCAGAGGGGGTGAGGGGGATATGACTGCACCTGGGCCTCTGCTGGGGCCCATACCCAAGATATTCTAGAATATCTTTGTCCATACCATTTTTTTTTTCTTTTTTTTTTTTTGAAGTCCATTATCAAAAAACAAAAACAAAAAAACTGTTCTCCCAGTGGTTAAAAAATAAACCGTGTACTGTCAGTCAAAACACATATTATCAAATCAGAGCTACGTAGGCGGGACTCAGGAGTTCAATTTACGGGGGTGGGGTTGCATTTCTTTCACAGCTGCTGTTTATAAAGATTATAACAAGATGAATAAACATACTTCTGAAAAAAAATAAACACACAGGCCTATGATACAGGTCAGGTTTTCAAACCGAAAAGAGCAGAAAAGACAGCTAGAAATTTCCCAAAAAGAAGAAGAAAATGCTAAAAAAAAGTGTACAGTAAAAAAAGTACAGGTTTAAAAGTGGACTGAACCATGTATTGTAAACCTGGTACCCAGTCAGGCACCTTTATGTGATTTTTATGATTCAGCTACTTGGCCTGACTTTTGTACCAAACAGCTAAAAGTTGAGCTCATGAAACATAAATGTGTGCAGCTAAATAAACTGACTTTGAATTCCCCAAAACTTCAGTTAAATTCACAGCAGGACTACACTTACCAGAATGCATTGGGGTGTGGGCATGGCCGTAACTAGCTATGAGGACATTGCGTTCGTGCTTGGTGAAATTTGGTTACATGTCTTTTGTAATTCAAGTTTTTAAATGGGTTTTGGTAGCATTTAAGCATTAGGGTGGCTATTGAGCTGGTTTAAGCTTTCATATATCCAACTGTTTAAGACATAAGTTAGAATAAGTTTTGTGAAAGAGCCAGTATCACCACTACAGAAGTTGCAGTAACACCTGTCAATTAAACCATTCCCTTGTTTTCCATGCTACCTGCTTCTCTATTTTGGATTTATATTTATGTGAACAGCTTTGCCCACCACCTTAATTTTGCACCAGTCTTCACCAAACCTTTGTCATACATGCCTATCCTCCTATAATTCCATTAGGCTGTCATCCGACAAACTCTTCATTTTAACCTTTAAGGTGCTGTTCAATAATTAAGAAATGAGGGTTTATACTGTATTTTCAATGTTTTCCAGAGCTCTGCTAGGCGAGTCTCTGAGAGCTAGCTGGACAGACCCAGTTGATTGTCATGAGATAAATTCAGCTCTGTTTATTCAAAATCACCACATTGTTAGCCCAATGACCCTGAGATGTACTAGATTGTCTATATGGCTATACAAATAGAAATCAACTCACAAATTGATTTTTTTAATGTTCGTAATATACTGTTTTGTCTTTTTCTTTTTACAGAAGAGGCTTGATTTATTTTTGAACACTACCAGAAGCTGTTGTGCTGCATTTTGCAGAGTCAAGGAGAGGAGGAAATTAAAAGTTTCAGAGCAGAATACAGAGGCAACAACAAAAACCCTTAAACAGCACTTAATATGGACCAAAAATAAATAAATAAATAACAATACTTCTAATAATACAAAATTATTAAAAGCACATGCTACGTGCTGAATATTGTAAAAATGCTTGCATCATGACAGCTCTTCCAGTGGACCTGCTTTCATGCTGCACTGCATCAATAAGGGCTCTGAACACTATACTTGGTAGACTGCCCACTCTACATTAGGTACCCTGCGATCCCCTAGTGACAGCATTGAAAATGACCTGCTCTTACCTCCACTCTCTTCGAATCCAGCCCACAAGACACCTTTCCGCCAACAAACAAATAAGCACTGCTCCGTTTTATGGATGTAATTTATTTAGCTGCTGGAAGCCGGAGGTGTCATGCTTTCAATGTGTCTGTTAGCAAAGTGATAGCGAACCCCTCCCCCAACCTTTAAATAGGAACTTTTTTTTTCTTTACACAGTTCCCTTTTAGCTTCCTGGATAAGGCTGTTATTTGTTGGTGCAGTTTTGCATAAAGGATGTTACTGTCTCAGTAGACTCGCTAGCTTTACAGTGTTGCTCTTGTTCTAAAATGTGGCTCACCAAAAACAAACAAAAACAATAATTCTGGCATTTACTCAAAGATAGGCAGAGTATGGATTTATGCTTAAATTCAGAAAGGATATGGTATTGTTCCGTGTAGAGGAAATCTACAGCATCTTAAATACTTCCAGAAATATTATCACAGGGAGTGAAACTGCCCCCACCCCGACCACACCCACTTTTCTGTCATTAACCAACCAGCCAGGTGAAAGATCTAGAGGTACCAGCCAGGCATGCTGAATGCTTTCTTTAACCTCTTATGGGACCAAATATGTTATGAAAACATAATTTTTGTTCTATTGTGTATCTCTATACACGGCACATGTGAGAACTGCAGAGTGAATGGAAGGGCCTAACAGTTAAGACTTGTGGAATTATTTATTTAGCTATACCCAGAGGTTATTTTGTGAACAAAAAGGTACCAGATCTTATTATTATGGAAGAAAGACAGCATTTTTGTTTTTACACCTAATATACTTACCCTTGATTTGCAGAAGCTTCCATATTTGCTTCAAGTTCTCATGTGCTTGTTGGCTTTGTGTCATTGTTGGTGTCAGTCTCTGCATGCCAACCTTTACCATGTTTTAACATAATCTTCTTGTTTGAACTATATCAGGGGCGGGCTGAGTAATCTGGTGAACAAAACAGACAAGCCCTATCTTTTTGGCATTTCGTACTAGTCATTATCTTACTTAACCAAGATTAGAATCTTTTTTCTTACCTCAGATTAGATTAGCAGCATTATCACTGGCCCCCACATATCTCATATTAAAAAGTTTTAATTTGATACACATACTTTTCAGAACCACAAAGATCAAAAATGAATTAACCTGTTCCTTGATGGTATCCAATCACTTCCTGTGCAATAGGTCACATGACTGCAGAACCGCCCTACCACACAGGAAGTGATTTCGTACTAGGAAGTCACAGCAACTTCTACTTCTTCATTTTTTTGTTCTTTGTGAAATCCACAGCAGCAACCTCTACTACAAATTCAGCAACATCAACAGTATTACTTGCATATACAGTAAGAGAGACTCAAACTGAACAAAGTGCATTATAGCAGGATATACACATACAGCCGCAGGATACAGCAACAGAGTATGGAGTCGATCTGAACACCTCAGTGAAACTTTTGTTGCCACAGTCCCTTATAATAAAAGTATAGATACATATTTTATATATTTTATTCATTCTCTCTCTCTCTCTCTCTCTCTCTCTCTCTCTCTCTCTCTCTCTCTCTCTCTCATTCCGTGGTAGTTTTCTTTTACACATGTAACACAGACAGTAGCCCTAGTGAATATTTTCCTTATAAATATGCAACACGGTTTTTGCGCCATGTTCACAGTACAAGGAATTAACAACAATGATGGCTGCAAAAAAAAGTTTAAATCTGTGATGTAGAAATGTACCACAGTAAATGTTACAATGCCGTACCACTGTGATGATACCTTACTTTACCTTTACAACGCTTTTACCAAAGCACTCCTCCAGTAAATGCAATCAATTCTGCCAGTTTTTGCCTCCACAGTTCCAGCATATTTTCTTTCCAGTTATCAGACTGTGTTAACTGTAGTTTTGCATCATATGACAATGATCATCTTGTGACATTCTTTGTCATATATTGGGATGTATTTTACAATATTTACAATAATTCTGAGTGGTTCTCATTGACACAAGTCTGTGTCAAAAATGTGTTTCATAGGAAAGAGCTTTCTTTCAATATGTCACACAGTCAGATACGCTCCTATGCTTCACATACTGTCCTGGTGCTACACTGATGTTTTCATGGTTCTGACACTAATACACATTGCTGTGATACGAAAATGTCATAAACTTATCCCCTAAAGTTATGAAGATTGGAATTGGAAATAAAATAAGGAAATAATAAAAATTATTCCTACTCAATCATCTGTGAGAGACGTTTTGGAGATGTTTTGTAGATTTTTAACTTATGCATTCCTGAGTGTGTAACTGTTCCCCTATTATCAATTAATCAATACTCCTACAACACCATTCCAACCCCAAGTTACTTTAACGTGATTCTGTACTGGTTCAAATCCCACCTCTGTCTGCTACTCACTGTGTGACCCTGAGCAAGTCACTTACCCTCCTTGTGCTCCATCCTGTGGGTGAGATGTTAAATCAATGTCCTCTTGTAAGCGACTCTGCACAAAAAACTTTTAACTTTGCTATAATTAGACCTTTTTACTTGTTTCACAGCTCTTGAGCAGTTGCATATTTCAAGTTAGCTATAACATTTGATAAGTAACTTGAACTGCAACTGTTTAAGAGCTGAAAATAAGTAAACATGTCTAATTAACCACATTATCAGTTTACTTAAGAGTCTAGTTCAGTAATTGAGAGCTTGGTTGGAATAAAAACCAGCAGCCACAGGGGGTCTCCAGGACTGAGTTTGAGAAGCCCTGGTCTATATGATAGTGGTGAAGAAAGGTCTTTTCCCGGTTTCCCTACTAATATAATATTTAATTGCATGCTTCCAGTCTTTTGGCAACTTTCCTTTATCCCAAATATCATTGTATAATCATAGTATGATTTTTAACGAATATTTAAACATTATGCTACATATTCTATCTTTCCTTGGTGATGTACTCCCCCATATTAAATTGTTCATTAACTGGTATACGTTCATCAATATATCTTTTAACAATATAACCATTTTTTTTCTACTTGTGTTTTCCTCTATTCCCCAAACTCTTTGCTCAAATTGTCATCACATTTACAAACTCTTTACCCAGTATATTAGCTTTACTGTTATTTGTATCTCCTATTATATACCCCACCTTTAAACCATGTATTGCCTGGTATACAGCTGTGTACTTATTTGCATTAAATATATGCATAAATTCCTCCTAGACAGAAGGGGGTGCTGTTCTGGACTATTTTGACTTTCAATATCGGAGGTAGCATATAAGAATGTTTCCGGAGCAATCCTTCCTCTTCACGTCTGCTACGGGTTGGCAACCATGGTGAGAATTTTGTCAGGGCCGGTTTATTTTGTAATCTACAGTAATCTTTGCAATTATGCGTATTAAGTATTCTAAACATGCAGTTTTCTTGTGAAACCAGCACTAAACTAACCATTCTACCTGGTATTTCTTTGTTCAAGTCCACTGTTTAGTGACATATTTTGATGTGAAATACGGTGCAGTGCTTACAGTACAGTGCTGGAAAATGGCCGCCTGCTGGCCGGTTTGGTTCACAGTTGAATTTGGTATTATAGTAAATGCTGACAGCAGAGTTGGGTTATGTGTTTTTGTGTACCTGTATTTAAACGTGTGTAAAATAAGAGATTGTGGAAACGTAGGCCAGCCTGTTTCTTAAAACGCGTTGTTGTCCTGGATAAAGCTCCGTACCCCGATTCTTGAATTACGCGTGTTTTCAGTTGCCGTTGTTCATAGTCAGACATGGTGTGATTCGATACGAAGTGTTATTTTGCAAACGTGTTTTTGCATTTTTCGTGGTTTTCTCGAGGATAGCCCGGCCCGGCCTATATGTTGTTAAGTCGAGTGTAGTGCAATTAATTGAAGTGTCGAGCAAGCTGTAATTGCAGCTTTATTTGTTTTTGTGACTGTTTCAAACATAATTGAGGGTTATTCTAGTACATCACCTGTCTTGTGAACACGGTAATATGTATCTGATCAAGTCCGTTTTAAGAGGTGTTTCCCGAAACAGTATTTAAATGTTTAAGTAGTTAACTGTTGTAGGAGATTCATTTATTGGAGGTTCTCCATTAGTGTCTCTTGAGATATTGAGCCATGCGTGTGCTCTGGGTTGCTTGAGATGAAGTCGTCTTGAGTCCATACGGAGACCTCACATGACGCTGCTGTTTGTGATTGAATTGTGCGTGTAAATGTAGGCCCCATTCATTTTACTAGAACATCGGCAGAATTGTCTAGTTTTGGTGAAAATCTGGAGCATGGTCGGTGGGATTCCATTAGTAGAAATCTAGTGAAACTCTTGTTTTGATACACACTGCATCAACAGTACCTGTTACTTTTTAGTAACACAGTGCTTATTTTCTGGGCCTTGTGTGGGCCTTTATACCACTTCTGCATTACACTGATGGAGCACTGTTAGGAAGGCTTCCAAAAAATAAAGTGTTTTTGTTTTAGGTGAACGTGCCAAAGACCCGCAGGACCTACTGCAGGAAGTGCAAGAAGCACCAGCCCCACAAAGTTACCCAGTACAAGAAGGGAAAGGACTCTTTGTACGCACAGGGTAAGCATGGGTGTCTGTTCTCCTATTCCATCCACCCACCCACCAAAGTGTCCATGCTACTTCTGCCAAAGAAATGTGGTTTTTGTCTTGTCAGTGGCTGTAAAACCATCTTGACTTGTAAGGCTTGACATTTCTGCAAAACCACCTATAACCGGAGTGCAGTATCACTTCAAGTGCCTCAACCACTCTCTGGTTAGAGTTGAGTTGTTTTGATGTTGCAAGCCAGCTTCGATTCAACTTTACTAAGTCAGAAAAATATCCCTTTTGTGTTTTCTAATTTGCCTTTTGGAAAATGAGATAGCTGCACTGATAAGTTGAATCTGTCAAGAGAAAAATCCACAACATTCCTGGAGAAATATTCTGAAGCTTTAATTTAAACTCATTGTTTTGTTTTGCCCCCTCCAGGTAAGAGGCGTTACGACAGGAAGCAGAGCGGTTATGGTGGCCAGACGAAGCCAATCTTCCGTAAAAAGGTGTGTAGGAAGAGCTACCTGGTCATGGAACTGAAGACTTGTAATTTGTCTAGCTAACTTAATTTAATGCTTCAGAGATAGTCACGTACCTCAGCCATGCACCACCATTGCTTCTTTAGATTAGTATGTGGGGTGGGAATACATTGTAAGCAGGCTAGTATGTCTTATATTTGAGCAGTGGTTTTTATGGTATTCAGAATAGATGGATTAATGATGACTGCGATATTGGGAGGCTTGTAGCCTGTTATTCCGTCACACTATACACTAAAACCTTAAGTTACGAGGGGCTCACTAATTTTAGTTTGTTTCTTGGCATGGCATGAAATTCCAAGGAAACCACTTTTTTTTTTAATTTCTTTTTTTGGGGGGGGAAAAAATCTTAACTCCTTTATCCCTTCCCCTGTAGGCTAAGACCACAAAAAAGATTGTGCTAAGGTTGGAGTGTGTGGAGCCCAACTGCAGGTCCAAGAGAATGCTGGCTATCAAGAGATGCAAGCACTTTGAACTGGGAGGAGACAAAAAGAGAAAGGTATGGCATGAAATCACACTGTTTTGGAAATGCAAAGAGGTTGACATGTTTGGGGGATGAAGGATTTTAAAAAAGGTTACTGTACACTGTAGCCCTCAAGCCTTTTGAGTGCATCTCTGAAAACAAATTGCATTGTTTTTGGGCTGCTTTGCTTTATAGGTTTAATTTAATAACCGCTAGTCTTTAATACAGTCTCCTTGATTGTGACCAGACTTTTTTTTTATATTTCAAATTGGAAAAGTGTAATACTCTTGTTGCATAATTGCATAGGGAGAATAACTAATAGATTAGATTATTTGCAATTGTGAATGATTTTCTTGAAATCTGCTATGCATGGTGGTGGGGAGTGAGGGTAGACACCTCCACTGTTGGTGTTTTGAAGCTTTGTATAGTATGCAAGGCTAAAAGTGCCGCCTTAATTCAGTTATGCAGTTCCTTGCTTTTAATTCAAATGGAACCAGCTAATCTTGGGACCACCTTTTATTGGTTTAGGTAATTTCTGGTAAAATGGTCAGATTTGTAGACTTATCTGGACTATAATAAACCCTGACACTTAAACTTCCCACTGTGTTTCTTGATGCTATTTCTCCTCTTCTCTTACAGGGCCAGGTCATCCAGTTCTAAGCTGCATCTTGTGTTTTTGAAATTAAATCTTGTCAATAAACAATTTGTTTCAAAACTGTTGTGCTTTTGTCCAAATCAGAAATACATGTGATTTTAACCAGTAATTACATTTATTTTACACCCAAGCAAAGTTTCTCTTTGGCATGGAGGTAGAGGAACCCATGTGGAATTGAAATAGAAAACCTGAACTGTTGCTCCTCCATCAAGGAGAAAGACTGAGATGCTGTACACCTTGCTGACTTCACATTTTAGTTGTTTTATTGAGCTAGAAACCACTGTCCTATAGGGAGGATGACTTAATGTGCTGGACTCTTGAAAGATTAAATTGAGCTGGTACACTGCAGTTCTATCAAAACACTATAGAGCAAAAATGTACTTCATCAGATGTGGCAGTGGAGGCCACAGTACAGCCTGTATCATCAGGAAATGTGGGTATCAAGTGTGACAGTAAAAGTAAATGGTCATGATGCCCTCTAACAACTATTTTCAGCATGGTAATACTGCAGTGGAGAAGTCTTTCCTACATAGTGTTGAAAGTTAACGGGCAATATTTCCATTGCTGCCACAGACGACTTTGTATTGTCTTCTGTTAGTGTCCTTGCAATAAGTGTCTGTAGGTGGAGGGACATCATCGATGCTGTCCAGCGTGCTCTTTGTATATAAGTTCATTGTTGTGTAGGGTTATTGAAGCCCTCTTATGTACTTTGGGGAAAGAACTGAAGGTGGGATTTTAAACGTACACAGAATAAGATGCAGTGTAATCAACAAGTGATTTTTAGAGCAGTTGGCACTGATATGCATTATGTTTTCCTGTCCTATTAAGAATAAAAGTAATTCCCATTTTTATATAAAGTATGTGTTTATAACAAATTAATGCACTTATCTGTCATATGCAATTTCTGATAAAGGCTGGTGTAGCCTGTGTTTTTATTATCTGCTTAATTGCATTGCCTTTCACACTTTATGCAGTTCTGCACATGGGTAACACTTTGATAAAATTTTGCTGTTGTGTCTGTTAATGGGGAATTTTACATACTGCTACAATACATACTGGATTTAAGTGTATACTGTACACAGTCCACAATCTTCTTTTGGCAAGTGATATTTTCAGAATTACAACATTCAATTCAAATACTAGTTAAATATAGTACTGTACCAACTACAGTACATATAAATGGAATCCTGCCTATCTTTAAAACTGTCCTTTCAGCAATGTATTTTTGACATTGTATTTTTTGGAACGCATCAGACTCATTTAACCATCACTGAAGTCCACAGTTTCAGGTTGGATATGTGAATGACTATGCTGCATATGTTAAGGCTGAACCACTCCCAAATTCATTAGGTGTCTATACTGTATAGTACCTGTCTGGGTGGAATGCATTGAAAATAAAACAGTTCACAAGATTAATTACTGTTGCCGTCAATTCCTAAGGCCGGGCATTACAATGTGGTGAGAGGAGTGCTATTAAGCAGGTTCTGTTGCACCGTCATAAATGAGTGCTTTTTATTTAGTGGTATAAAAGCCAAAGTTATTTGAAGAAAAACTTACAATACAGTGCATTCAAGATTTTACAATACAGTTTATTCTGTTTTTCTGTATTTTTCTAAAGGCAGCCCCTGATTAAACAATTCCCTTTATTGATACAAAAACCTAGAAAATACAACAAAACCAAAAGCATTCTGTCTGAACATTCCTACAGTATTACTCAATTAACTTGCAGGCAGGTTTAAGATAAATTCAAGTTGTTTTTGAAACACAACAGGTGGGTCTGAGACCCAATGCTGGTGCCTATACTGAATAAATGCAGTCAAGAAGACCAGCTTCTTCATATAAAACAGAAGTATATACAGACCTTTGCTACGAAGGCAACAGAAAGAGTTTATTTATTTATTTATTTTAAATGTTAGCCTGCTAAAATCACAGTCCATGTTTTAAGCATTTTCCAACTGTTTTAAGACAGTTTTAGTAATCCAAGTTAAATTTTACTTGTACTTCTGATGCAGCAATGTAACATTGCTAGTGAAATGCTTTTATGCTTTTGGAAATTACATGCATTAGAGGCACATTCACAAAACAGCCTGATAAGTTACAATCTGGTATAAAAAATAAGCTTGCAAACTTTAACCCTTTGCAGTCCATTTATTCAGCGCTTGTCAAGCGCATCAGGTCCAATTTATTTTCACACACGCCATTGAAAGGTTTTCTTGGCTTTTTCCGCAAAAAGAATGACTAGAGACCTGCGCTTTACGTCTTTAGGATTATGTTGAACTGTAATGGGAAAATTGTAACGTCAGACTTGGTCCGACATAGGACTGCAAAGGGTTAATAACATCGAGGTCTCTGCATTAGCTTACTAAATAAAACAAACAAAAAAAAAGCTTTGGTTTTTGGAATCCATGTGTTTCAGCTAAACTGACATGTTTGTACAAAGAATCAAAAAGATTTTAGGTTCTATTTGAATTCCAGCCATCAGCATGTACTAGCATTGCTGAAGCTGTCCTGTATTAAAATACAGAGTTGGGAGTCTTACGCTTCTTGTTCCAGTTCCATTTTTTTCCAGCAGCCAGATTCTCGTTCAATGTCACAGTGAACAGGATTGTCCCAGATGGGTTGATTTGGAGTTGTAGGGCTGAAAAGGGGTTGTGGACTCCCAGATCCTGGTAACTGGGAAGGATTTGGGTAACACTGCATGTTGGATGGCAGGCCTTCCAGGAGGAAAGAGTAGTCAGCAAGAGAGGAAAGTGGCGTGGGCCACCGATCTCCTGTCTGTTAAACACCGCGAACGCGAAGCGGCCACCTGACAGGGGCCGCTCCCATATGTCAAAGCTGTTGACCTGAAAATGAAGCAGAACAAAATTAACCTTGTTCACAGCCCTGCTTGATTCCCGCTCCACACCACCAGGCTGCAGCATACACGACACACTTTAGTTGTTACCAGGAATAGATTTGCTTTCCCAATTAATGCCAACACCAAAACCTTACTGTGGGCCTCTTATTAAAAAAGAGCTATGTGGAAGCTCTAACATGTAAAGTTTCTTTATCCTGCAAATGCTTCATGCATTTGAATAAAATAGCTTTAAAATGTAATGGGAGAATAAATCAAGTCAACTATGATGTATGCCTGCATGATAAAGGCAAATCTTCACAGATAGTTTCAGTTTCTTTATTAGCATAGAACACCAGCTGTGCACTTCAATGTTGCGGTTGTTAAACTAGATCTCCTACCCTGCCGATGCGGTAGCCCTGTCTGCCCAGGGGGTCCTGGTTGATGGCAATGAGGTGCTTGTTCTGCAGCAGCATTTTGGATTTGGGGTCAATACTGCGCAGGTCATTGGACATCAGCAGCGGTGCTGCCATCATCACCCACATTGCCATCTGGGATACCTGCTGGTCCCAGCTCAGCCCAAAGTTACCAATCACCAGCTGTGAATGAAAAAAAAATGTGCACAACACTGAGGCAGTATTTTATGCGTTAAACTTGCTGCCCCCCCCATTGTATTGCAAGCCAGTGCTACATCAAAAAGACAGCGTTTGAAACCAACTTATAGAATTGTTACAAAGAAACCAGAGCAGTAAGAGATGTAAGCATCTGCATATGGCAGCATATTAAATATACTATCACGCAGTGTCAGTATTAGTACTATTCAACATACGAGATGAAATTCCCCCATGTTCCAAATGTTGGAATTATTTGTTATTTAAAACGTAACTGAATATACATCTCACACACGCAATACCCTCTGTTGGATTTCTGAACAAATTCAAGCTTTATAATGCATATTAAAAGATCAGTTATTATTTACATCAGAAGAGCCATGTATGGATTATGGCTATTTGCGTAAACAAACATCATCTGCAATAGCAAACCAACAACAAGCGGCAGTGAAATATGCATACCATATCCGGGTCATTCCACCCTCCCGGTCCTGCCACTGGCACAATCAGATTCTGGTGGATCGCAGACCAGTCAATAATGCTTTTCACACTCTGCCAGGAATCATACACGTCAGCATAATTTCTCCAGTGGTTGCAGTACTGACGGATATCGGTATAGTTGGGCTGAAAACAAACCACTGTTTTAATTCATGAATATATCACTGACTTCAATATAGAGCGGCACACTTGCTAGGCACAACTTTTATGAGGATTAACACATATTGCAAGTAATGATCTACTGGTATTTTATTAGGACTTGCTATGACTATCAAAAAGCTAAATTACAATTGAATAACTTTGTCTAATAGAAATCAACATGTTCAAGTCTATAAATGTGCATCTATTCCATACCTGCTGAAAAGGCCACAGGTATAGAGGCCATTCACAAGAGTACAGAATATTCCTTCCAGTCTCATTCAGTGCCCTTGACATATTTTTATAACCTGGGGTGAAAAAAAAACACAAAAAAAACAAAGAACTGTGTGAATCTGCTTGACTACATTTAAAACAGCACTCTGCTCCAACTTGAAATGCCATATCTAACACTGCTTTCTAAATGGTTTGAGTATTGTTTACTAAGCTAAACCTTACACACTGCAGTTTCTTGCCCTATAGGTATTAAATGTATTTGAATGCTTTTGAAAAAATAGAAAACTAGACTTATGAACCTACAGATTGCACTCTAAAACTAAACAGTACTAGAATCTTCAAACTGGCAGACATTTCAGTACAAAACTGAACCCAAAATCTGTTGCAGTGGACATTAGGTTTAACTCAGGCAATCGAAGCAAGAGGATTATCTTCATGCCTCTGTCCCAGTACTCTACTCAACCCCCCCCCCCCCCCCCCCCCCCCCTCCCCCCCCCCCCTCCCCCCCCCCCCCCCCCCACCAGTATGTCTAACGTGCCAAAACTGCATCCGTCAAATTTCAGCAGGTCCACCTCCCATTGCGCAAAGGTCTCTGCGTCCAAGTCATAGTATCCATAACTCCCAGGGTATCCAGCACAGGTCAGATTGCCAACGTCCTGGTAGATCCCTAGTTTCAGCCCTTTAGAGTGAACCTGAATACAGACACAGGGCAGATTTTTATTTTACTAGTGGTGCAAGATCAGCAGACACACGTTTTAACGAACGCCTTCATTAGAGACTTAATACGGATTTCTAGATGGGTAGTTATTTGATTATCTGGAATAAACCCTGCATATTTCTCCTCAAGCCATTAATCCCTTTTACCCCGCAGATACTGTAGGAGGCACACCATATTCATTTTTCATGCGTAATTGCAGTCCCACTTCTCTCCAGCAGATGGGGCCTTTGTTAAACATCTTGGGGAGTGATTATTTAGTATGATGCAGTCATTTTTAATTTTTTTAAATATGCTGTTGTCGTTTCAAATGATAGTCCCCCTGGCTCATGTATATTGGCAACTATTATTACTGTACAATTTAACAACACATTTTGTAAAAACTGTACCAATAGTGCTTAAAAAATAACAAACAAAAAAAACAACTACATTTAACTTGGTTATTGCAGGAAGGTCAAAAAGGCTGTACAATCCTGTAAAAAGGTGATTTTACTGTAGTCACAATGGGGCAAAACAAAAGAATGGCTGGACTTAATAGACCAAAAATGTCAGTATTTGTTTTGAAAACAGAGCTATGTTCATGAAACTAAGTGAGCTTGATGTGCACTTTAATCAGTTTTCAAGCAGATCTAAACATTTTAGCATTACTACATGTTAGTAGCTTGCTAAGAAAGCTGTTAATTACAGCAAGTTGCTAATTGTAACAGGTATGCATAGCTTTTGTTTCTACTGGAACATTTAGAATTAAAGATAATTCTGACCACTTAAACAAGTGTGAACTGTGAACCTGCTCGTGGTGTTAATATGAGCCTGGCTTACGTAATCAGCGAGTTTCTTGATCCCGCTGGGGAAGCGTGTGGGATCGGCTTGCAGCTGATCCTGGGCATCCCGTTCCTGGGCGAGCCAGCAGTCGTCGATGCACACATACTCATAGCCAGCCTCCTTCCAGCCCTCCTGCACCATAATGTCAGCCATCTGCATGTACAGCTGCTCGCTGTTTAAACACAGGGCGGGTCAAACCAGAAGAGGGCATTTCCACGGTAGCACTTGTTTGTTTATTGCAAGACATTAACACTTCGTGCCATTAGATGGACTGCAATGTTAACAAGGGTAAAAGAGCATACTGCGGCCTTGTGCTTTGGACAAGGAAACATGGCAATTTAAGAGCCTAGTAGAGAGATGCGAGAAGGACTTTGTTTCATTTAAGGGTGTGGAGGCAAGTGGAACCTAGTGGTTTCGGGTCAGGAACAGAAAACACAGGGATTGCAACTGAGGCACTGGAAGGTACTGGATTGTCACCTTGTGTTTAGAACTGAAGGTCCAGTAGGTAGTGTGGTTTAGCATTAAGAATTGAAGGACCTGAAAGCAGAACTGGGAAGCTGTGGGACTAATTGGTTGCCAGTGAAAGCTAGTTGTTATGAGGCCTTATTTGTGGTACACAAGGCCTTTGAGCAAGAGGATCACTTCTCTCATTTACTGTATAATTGCAACACATCTAAAAATTACTATAACAGCCATTTAACAGAATGGACAATGTGTACAGAATAAAAACAAAACTGTTAAATCCAGCATCTGCTTTACAGATCCTGTTTCTTACAGAGAATTCTTATACTTCTCAAACTACGGGATAATGTAAGATTATCAAGTAAATGCCCTTGCCCATCTAAGGCAGGGAGAAAAACAAGACCAAGTAAAATATTGGATTTACTGATGGGAATTTGAGGGAATTGATTTCTGAAAGTTTACTGTAACAATTCCATGACCTGGCCTTGGTTGTAACGGTATAAGACACTAGAAATATTGAATTCATTATACACTACTAGGATTGACTTTTTACAGAGTTGCTTAGCGCAGAAAGTGTTTTTTGTTGTTTTGTTTTTTAAATCATTAAGACAAAACTTTTTTTTTTTGTATTTCTACATTTATAAAAAGTTTATAAAATAATGGTTTGATCAGTGGTGATCGGAGAACTTTTGAAATTTACATGGCTTCAGTTAAGACTAGTTCAGTCAATGTTACTTTAACTCATCTGTTGTCTAAATGCTGTCTGCAGTCTATTTCATAGCAATAGGTCTAATATTTTATATGTTTAAAATACATTGAGAATTTTTTTTTTTTTTTTTTTTTTTTGACATAAAAATGTATTTTATTACCGGTACAGCAATTTGAAAGGGTCAAAAACGGTTCAATGTTAAATATCCAGAGCCCACGTTTCTGCTGTATTCTGTCCAGTTTTATTTATTTTCTAACCCCGGGTGGTCAGGTGAGAGTGTCTGTTTAAAGAGTTCGGGGTCTAAGCTCCCAATAAAGCGACATTTCAAAAGAAAGTTTTATAAGAAAACAATCCTGACAGTTGAATAAATACGACACAATGTGAAAGAAAATAATATGTACTTCAGATATCACCAAATGTCCTTATATGCCCTTCTGGCTGCTATAGGGTCCTGCGGCAGTATAAATTAAAATGAGAAGTCACATTTTTCTGTTCTGAGAAATCTGACCGAAATGAAACCTTCAACAGTTATCAGAGCTTGTGAAATTCCCCTAAACATTCCCATACAAAGCGTCGTTTTAAGGAACAAATGGTTATTGTAATTAAACCAATAGTTTCTGTGACTTGGTGAAACTAAACCTCCAAGATACATGATGACCAAGGGAGTCTGATCCCAGTAAGACTACCAACTTAATTCCTGCAGACTTCCATAACAAAGTGCCCGTCTGCTCTACGATCGACCTGCTTCAAGCACTGTAGCCCCGGCGTGATGCAGTTTCTCTCAGGTCTACGCGATTGAAATAATTTGCTTGGGCTTGCGATTTCTCCGATGGACTGAGCTGGTATTAAATACGAACAAAAGCATTTGAAAATCTCCTGGTCAGGGCACCTTTGAAAAAGCCCTACAGCTCCAGGGGCAATAGTCCACATCTGCCTATATTTCTCCCTAACCTATATAACAAGTACTAAAGTCGTGACTTCACGTGTCTAGAACAGGACATTACTTTTATGATTCGCCTGTCTTGAGAAAAAACAGTGCTGCCTGCACATCTTATTCAATAACAAATGATTACAAAGTGTGTGGCTGTTGTAAATCGTGCTACACCTGAATAATCATTCCTGAGCTGCAATATGACTCGCCAGACGTAAAGTTGTTAGTGCCGCGCTGTGTTTTATTGGCGGTAGCTGATAAATAATAAATCAATCAGCGATATAACATATTATAACGTCATGATTGATACCACCGAAATATGATTTAAAAAAAAAAAAAAAAAGAAAAACAATTGCAGGGTACACCTTACCTTATACAATTGTGGGGATCGTTCACACAGTCAACGTTACACATAAACCTTTCCCAATGTAACCAGCCCATGGTTGGGGTCTGTGCAAGGCCATTGTCCAGTAAGTGGACAGGGCAGATCAATGCACAAATTGTTATTACTAGACTAACCCCAGTTTTCGCCATTGTAGTGCACGAACTACCGACGCCTTCACTACAATCAGCCTGAAGAAACTGGGTTACCCCCTTCTGCTCTTTGCAACCGTTTATTTCCTCTTGTTATTTAAGGACAGTACAATGAGCCATTCAGACGCTGGACTGGCGAGAAACAACCATTCAGTGACTGCAGGGGGCGGGACTATACTGTGTTATTGATTTGTATATTGTATAACACTATACGGAAGTGTATTCTCTTCCTGGTCTTGTGTTTACTAAATTCCTTACTTTCGGATAACTTCACTCAGACTGCAATCTCGCTAAATGTATTGGTGTCACTGAATAAAAAAAAATCACCTCTTTAAGAATATGCAAGAGATTTTATTGGACAGTGCCTCCCACGAGTGTGTGGTTAAGTGCTTTTAACCCCATTTTACCATCACAGGCGGAAAATTGCATCAAACAACAGGTGTTTACTAATTAATAAATGCCAAATTACTACTGTAGGGTGACCCTTCTACCTCAAAATAGATCATTCCCCCCTCTTCATATATATGAAAAATATTTAAATCAAAGATTGGGTGAGATATCTGTCTGACTCGTTTATCTATTCAGAGATTCTGAGGTTCTGAGTGAGGTAATACAAACAACAAACACCCAGCCACCAGTTCTGCATTTCTGCATTTGTCTCAGAAGGATAAATAGAATAGGAAACTGCTGATCTGATTATAAAGATGTAGCGCATCGTAGATGTAAATGATCTAGCTGCCGTCAGGGCATGTGGCCCACCGAAGTGATAAGATACCAGGAAGAAGGAAGAAACAATTTGATTTATTCTGTTCAAGAGCGTTATCCTAAATTCTGACTTTTAAAAGCAGCATTTTCTCAAAAAAAGAAAAGGAGGACCTGTGATAAAACTGGTAATGCTAATAAGAGGTGAGAAAATGGGTTTTAAAACCCAGGTTAGCACTCCTTTAAGGGAGAACATTGATAACTGGACAACGTGACCTTTCTCAAATGTCAAGGGTACACCTTTCAAAATAAACATTATCAAAGACTTCAATAAGGGATATACCTAATGGGGACAATTTATCATTCACTCCACTTAATATTAAGGCTGGAGCGAAGGCCCCAAAGCTCTAAATGTCAAATTTCAATTTTGCTCACCCCCTGATGAATGGGCCAATCGACCTACTCAGCTTCAAACCTAGTTTCTGCGCAACAAAAAGGTCTCAACTGTAACATTGATAGATTCTTCAATCTTTTGTTTCCGCAATACTTGGCTTACAATGGAGCGGTGCCTGACAAGGCTTGTTGCTTGGTAGCAATTCATGACAGATGCATCACTAGAGCTGCATGCTGGACTCTCTTGTTGGTGGAACTTTCTTGTCAATCTGCTCTGATGCACGTTCAGCCTGTCAAGCTGGTGTAGGAATTGTCAAAATGAAATGTTAAAAAAAAAAAAAAAAAAAAAAAAAAAAACTGAGTGTATGAAACTGAGGATTTACTCTACTATTTTCTCCAAATCCTTAAAAGGTATATAATTTAGCAGGGGGTACAATAACAGAAAATGTTACTCAGCTCTAATATGCAGCAAAAGACCTTTGGGAGAGGATTGATTTATATATATATCAGCCTGGTCCTTGCTGGGTTAATTCATTTTTGTCATTCATTTATACAAATGTGGGCTAAACACCATGACATTTGTACACAATGGCCCTTGAACAGAAACAGAAATCTTCTGTAATAGGATTGTTGGTAATATATGTACATGTATATGTATTTTTTAAATTGCCTGCTTAGTGACATAGGGGTCTGTCGTTTCTTATTTATGTCCTGTTTAATTAGGGACACATCTTGCTTCATTGGTGTAATTGGGCACTTTCCTTAACCAGACATTTCTTTTTAAAATCAAGTTCCACTTAAAAGGCTTTTCTTTTACGCTGCAACAAACCAACCTGGGGACTTGCCAGTACATTTTCCCAGTGACTGTTCCTTTCACTTTACAAAGAAAGGGGACTGACTCCCAGGTCTGGTGATTGGTATGATCTGTGCTGACCTGCTTGCAGCTGTAACTCAGCTCTAATATGACCACGTGATTTGGACTGGATAACTACTTGATTGGTGGTGAAAAGTTAAATAGTTCAGCCGCCTCCTTCTTGCAGCTGTAGATAGTTTTTTGAATGTCATTTACAAACTTAAAACACAAACAGAAAAGAAAACAAATGACATGCATCCCAACTTTTGGACGCCCATATGAAAAACCACAGCAAGAGGGAAGGTGTATATCCGGTTGCAGTTGCAAATATCTACCATACTTGCTTGTCTCGTTATAGAGATCTGCATGTTCTGATTCCTGTGCCACTGAGCTCTCACATTGAATGCAAAACAGTGCGAAAGAAAGCCGTCAGCAACACAATTGATTAGTATAGTTCCTTTCTCATCAACTCATCAGGTGGACTTTTTTAAAATATGCAGCGATCCAATGCTTTTCAATAGGCTGTTATACCGTATGGGAATCAGCCACTACTCTCACATCTCGGATCTACATTGGCTCTGAAACAGAGGTCAAACCAACACGTTTTATTTAACACCCCTCTCAGTTTTGTCCGTTTTCAGTCTGGTGTACTGATTATGCTCATATTTAGAGGCAAACTCTCCATCGCACTACAATGAGAAGCAAGTGGCTCTTACTGTACTCATGACAATGAGCATGCCTACATATGTTTAGACAGACTGCAAGATCCATACTAATTACATTTGAATGTGAACTGAAGATAATTGTTGGACACTGCAGTTTCAGATCTCCAATAAAACTGCCATATTGCAGTATTTTTTCCTAATTGAATTCACTTTCACAGTGATTAAATGGCTATAATTTTTCATATGAACACTCGCAAAAGGTAACATAATTACCAATAAATACCAGCATCCTCATATTTCCAGAAAAAGATAAATTATGTCTTTAATTATAATTTTATGTCTGGTCCGCAGCAAAAATAGTGTCCGGTATAGGTTTTGGCCCCCATTACACATAAATATTATTAATAATTATGATAAAGTAAAGAGACTGCTCCAGTAGGAGGCCCCTGTGTGTGTGCTTCAATATATTGTGAAAGAAATCAATATTAATAGTGTGATCAATACTCATTTTGTACTCCTTTAAAAGGCATATAGAAAAAGTGACCTTCAGTTACAATTATTACAATGCTGCTGTGTTGCCATTCCTAACCTAACCTTTTTAAACAGGCGTTAATGATTTTATTTTCTCTTTTAATTAGATATTACTGCTTATTTCAATAATCTGGGCTGTTAAACGTGTATGGCAAAATCAGTGGACAGCAAAATCAGCAGTAATTTTAAACAGATACACCCCACACACTACTTGAGTAGATTGGCAGAAGCAGTTGGTTTTCATTGAAGAAAAATGTAAACAATGAAATAAAATAAGTTCTGCCTTTTAATTCTATGCATGTGAACATATGATAATAATACATACTTACATATACAAAAAGTACAGTACAATGTTGACTTTACAATGCTAGATTGTGTCTTAAACTTGTTAACGATTTATCCTTGGGCTGTGATAAATTCTTGCAATTACAAGAGCAAATCTGAGAAGCAATATTAATTTGGTTCACATCAATGCACTTTCTGGCATACAAATGCTTTATTGATATAGCCCAATGAGGTCCTTTTCTGGCTGGCCACAGCAAGGCTAATGTGAAGGCATGGCTTCTGACTTCCATCTAGCTGGCCTTCATTTGATACTGTTGAGGGGTTTGTGATTCAAGAAGCACAACTGGAGCTTTGCAGGGAATTCTTACATACAGGATTGCTTGCCCTGCAGCGTGCCTGACCATAGCGACAGTGTTTCATTGCCCCAGCTTTCTTGATCACTGCATTCTCAAACACCTGGTTTAGATTATTCTCAGCAGCACACGGAACAGTAGAAAAGGGAGTTGCATGTCAAGCGTACCAATACACAGTAACCAAGAAGCAATGGAGCATCTACCCCCCATCACTGTTTAATTAATAGAAATATGTACACAACAAAATAGAATCATGAAATATAACATGTTGCCCTAATACTGGGAACAGAGGCACTGCAGTACTAGCCAGGTTTCAAAGTGATTGCACCAATCATACAATTAAATCAAGCATTGGAAATAATGCTGTAAAAGCAGGCAGACAGGATGGGGGAAGTTTTGATCACCCATTGCTTTCCTCATCTTGGGATATAATTGCACTGCATTACATTGCTGTGGCAGCATAAATGACCTGCAAACTGATTTAGAGTGCACTTGTAGATAACTCTAAGACCATGAAATGATCTCCCACTGGTGAGACTTAGCCAGACACATTTGTGATGCACTGTAAAATGAAAAGGAGGAAGCACAATCTCACTGAGGAGACAACTTGTTGTACAACAGCCTGCTGAGACCAGACAGGCTTTTGACTACAAAACATGGGATTCCTGCTGGCCTGTTTAAATAGCATCTCCATTCTAGAATTCTTGAAACTGTATGTAAGGGAAAAATGGAGAGATTGACCTTTGACAGCCCTTGTGTCCTATTTAATTTATAATAGACTTTTTCAATATTTGAAAGTATTAATATTTTAGGAGGAAGAAAATACAAGAAAATGCTGAAAAAATGAAGAGGGGCTTTGAGGAATAAATGCATTTAATAGAAAAACTGGATTAAACTACTTATAACAAATAAAGTAAAACCCTGCTGTGCATAAGGCTGCAGTTTTTCATTTAAACCACAAGAGGGCTGCCACTAAAACCCCTTATTGTGTAAAACTGGGTAGTTATTGTTTCTTACGCTGTATAACAGCTATAGCAAATTAAAATTGCTATGAATTTTGAACAAGCACTGCTCCACACCTGGCTCCATTAATGTGTTGCCTACATTACCAGGACAATATGGGTGCGATCGTTAGTTTCTGTTTCAAGTTGGTCAGAGCTGGTTATGTAGCCTTTAAGCTGGTCATACTGGTTCAAAAGATTTCTGTTTTTTTGCTGGCTGAAGAAAAGTACATTTCAGAGTTCAATTTGACAGTCAGTTGACTTTTGTATACAGCGCATTGACCTTCAATCTGAAGTCAATGTAGCTGCTACCTTGGTTTTTATAAACCAGCTAAAACTAATAACAGAGGAGAGATTGGGTGTGTATTATAAGACAAGTTTTAAAAATGGTACTGTCCTAGAAAATACAGAGGGCACAGTCTTTTACCGGGTAGACACAGAAAAATGGACTGTTCTTTGAGAAACAGGTCAGTGGACATCCTAAAAGCTATGTATTGACTCAGTGGGCCAAATCAACAACAGGACAAAAAAAAAGTCTCTGTAAGCTGCCAGCCTTGACTTTACTTTTTAACATTCGAGTGGCATTCTTTTTTTTTGTTGGAGCTGAAATTTCCATCTTCTGAGAGGAGCCGGTAAAACCCATTACCTCGGTAACACTTGAGCACCAAGCGAGAGAGGATGGGAGTCTTTCGGAGAAGGCGAGATTGGATTAGAATTAGTTTGGATCCTGTTTTAAAAAAAAAAAAAAAAAAATTTGCCTCAAGTGGAAGAAATTGTTCCAGCAGGGCTATCAGGCCTTGTAAGATAGCTGGAGTCATTTTCACAGCAAACAAAAAAATGAATTTAGCAAAGGTAATCAGTGGCCTCCTGGGATGGCGCTAACTGCGCTTGCACAGTGAACTTGAGGATAAAGGTTGATTTACCAAATTGCAGTTCCATGCTGTTTTATGCTGAAAAGTTAATTTTTAATTGGAGCTTCTGCAAAGTACATATTAAGGGTGTGCATCATGACCTTCAGCATTAAGGGAAACATTGAAGTTCTCTTTAAAAATTATAGCTCAATTAAATAATGTAAACCTGCTGTGCAAACATTGTCAGTTTGGTTACTCCAATGTGCAGGTGATTTAATTCCTCTTAATCCTGTAGCTTGCTGATTTTTGTTACAACCGTATTCTATTGTCAAAGTAAAACACCATTATAATCAGATCTAAACAATAAAACCTTAAAGGGGATGTGATTTTAGCCACAACATTCACTTCTAATATATTGTCAGCTCATGTATGTTCTTCAAGTTTTGTAACAGTAATACATATGTTTTTGTAAGTCATATATATATATATATATATCTATATATAATGTATTTTCTGTAAGTATATATTATATATATATTATATATATGCGGTAATATCTGCCCATATCTATATTAAATTTATTGGACGACAACTGTGCAGTCAAAAGGGCTCCTTCGTACAGCAAATAGTGAAGCTACACAGCTTTTACTATAGCTGTCTGCATTGACGTATCACATTCATCTGCGACAGAAGTATGAACCAGCATTTAAAACCTTTAAAAAGCACTCCAACCCACAACGCCTCCTGTTAATGAAGCAGCCATTGTCAGACTATCACAGTGATGACTGTTTATTGCTTCCAGCCTTTTCCCTTCTTCTCTGCAGCTCCGGGGAGCAATTAGAGCAACTTCATCATATTTATTTACTATGTGCCTTCAATGTCATTCTCTTGTACCTGCAGCAGCCCCCCCCCCCCCATACACAGATGGTTGTATCAATCAAGCTGACAGGTTCATATTCTGGGTGGGAGTCTTCTTTGTGCATATGAGATGAAGACCAGTCTGCTGGAGGCTTTCTCCCGGCGTTGATGAGGTAAAGCTCCCAGTGGCTGAGGCAGCCTTTCTGTTACCCAGTAACTGGGTGGATATTGTATTGACTGGAGTGACCCTGTCGGTATTGTGGTGGATGAGAGATGGAAAAGGCATTTTCATCACTCGCTTTAACTGTCAATGACGGCATTTATGGATAATTTGAATAATTTGAATATTTTTTATGGTCAGTGACCATTTAGTAATTTTTTTTTTCCCACATTCAGAGAAAGAGAGAGATCTGTGGCTGACTGTACATGGAGATTGACACTGTTCAGATTTCTAAAAAAAAGCAGTTCAAAGAATCCAAACAATTCCATGCAAAATTATAACATTTGCATGGCTACGCGCTCCGGTGTATATAGGACTAAAGCTGTGGAAGGGAAATACACGATGTCGCAAATGACATCCCGCACGTAAAAAAAGCACAGGAGCTGACTAACTCTGTAGAAATAATTACACCACCAGGTTTGGTTGCCAGATGTTTGTTATACAGCCTATCACTGCAGGGGCTTCTCCTGAGAAGCGACAAAGCATGCAGTGTTTTTGAATTAGTCTTTCATTCTTGAAGGCAATAAAACATATACGATTTGGTTTCATGATGTGAGGCCCTGAGAATCGACTGGAGGGGGTGTTTAAGAGCACTCAGCGAGACCCCAGCACTTCTCTCCTTTCCTCCTGGATCCTATAGAATTGTTACTTTAATCTGGTCTTCCTTTCGGCATACTCTGGTTACCATAGAAACAGGGGCTCCCCTCCCGCTGAGAGTAGAAAGTGGAGTGTAAAAAAACCCCAAAAAACATACCGTACTGTTCATAAAGTTTCCCTTTGAGATTTCTTTTTTTTTTCTTACTCAGAAATATCTTATTGGTTTCTTTCCAAAAAAAAGGTGACAGAGCAAGATGAAAAAATATATTTCTCAGTTTTATTGATGACATCAACTGTACACACATGCATATATTAACAGAAAGATACATCTAAAAAAAAAAGGTCCTGGACATTTAATTTTTTCCCTAATGTATTCCAATTTCCATTATACCTTTTAGATATTCGAGACCATCTGAATACCAGGCTATTATTAGAATGTTTTATATTTTTTATAACACCCCTTCAAGTAATCCAGAAAAAAAAACTAATATGATTTTTTTCTTGACCAATATGGTAAGTGCAACCTGCTTTTTTTTGGCAGTACAAATCTATACATGAATGTTTGTGTGTGTGTGAAAAGCCATCCCAGTCCAAAATGAAACCCTTGAACTCCCATGTACTTCTAGGGACCCACATGGAAAACCACTACAATTACACTGCTGTGAACTACAGGTTTAATTTTCATAAAAGGATTATTGACATTGAATATTTTGTCATCAACCCAGAACTACAAAGATGCAAATAAAGCAAACAGATCACATTCCCTTTCCAATCTTCCGTGATAATGGGGTCATCCAATTTATCAAGTGGAAAGTCAGAAAAAAAAGATCAGGTTTATTTGGGAAACATTATAAAGTAGGTTTGCTACTCATGAGGAAAGTTTTCTTTTTATAACACAAGGAATTCATAACAGGGCTGAATGGCGAGATAAGCTTGTCTTGATTGAACACTTTATTAGGAAAGAAAAAAATGCACTAATGACGATTTTGGAGTAAATAGCTTTGAGCCCTTTGGGCGTTTAAAACTGAGAGGCAGAAATGAATCAATTGACCTCCTTCTGTCCTCACAGTGTAAAGCCAATTAGACCACCACTGTAAAAAAGGTGTTGCAGCTTAGCTTTGCTAGCCTCTGTGATATCATTATATAAAACAATAGATACATTCAGTGCAAAAATATGGATAAATACAGTATGGTGAAACATCTGCATGTAAAGTGTCAGGCTTAAATCTTAATTACATTGAATGGGATTTTGCTAATTTAGAGTAATTAATGAGGACATCGCCTGTTATAATAAGTGGTTAGGAGTGTTTGTTACATTTTCAAACGCCAAACTGACCTTAACAAATAGCCTGACATCTCATTAGCATGCAGAATGTGGCATTTTCAAAATTCTAATGTCATATTTAAACAGGCATTTTCCCTGTACTAATTAGCATAGGATAAAATGACCTTTTATTTATTGAGGGGCTCTGAAATGGCATTTGAAGCCCAAGCAATTGTGTTTGAATATAGACTGAACAAAGTAGACAAACCTTTCGATGGGTCACTTTTTTGAGTTCATTTCGTATTTAATTCAGGTTTTTATGTTTGGCGATTGGGTGTTATAGAGCAGTGAGACATGCTGGAAGAACTTTCCTCTTCAAGAGCTGGGGGGGGGGACGGGGAACAGGGAACGGGACTCTTCCAATAGACAGAGGCCTCACAATAATCAGAATATACTAGAAAGGCACGGTATTTAATTGGCTAGTTCTCCTTTATTCACTTCGATACTGATTGGAAGGTGCAGCCCACTTTTCATCACTGTAATTATCGAACCATGTCATAGCTGAATCACAGGAAGGTATTATACATAGTATAAGGATTTTATAGATTTTACTAAAACAAGTTGCAGAATTATGAGATTATGCACAAAATGCAAAACCAGTCAAAACGAGTCTGGTTAAAGTTAGGGGGTGACTGGTTAAAATTCAAGCCAGTAATTGTGTTCTCCCTTTAGAGCGTGACTGACTGACAGATTTGATGAATGCATAAAAACAGACATTTTGAATGACAACCATTATAATTAATGCAAATTATTTTATAAAAGAGTAAAACCTAACTTCCTTTAAGTTTTCTTTTTTTGTTTTGTTTTACAGATCACATACTTTATTAATGCCATTCATAATTAATTTAAATGGAACCCCACGGGAATAATAGTTTTCCATTGACATTTCCATGCTACCAAACATTGAGTAAAATCACTATTTGAATCAAAGGCCTATGCTTTCACATCACATACAGAAAACATTAAAATAAAATAAAAAATAGAGTAGTGAAGTCAAGGGATCTGTAGCTTTGGTTGTTTGGGCAACTCAAGTTGTATTATAGTTCCTGACTTATATATTCCTGAAATGGTAATGGATACTCTATTTGAGTAGTAACTGCTCACTGTGCAGTAGTTCCTCAGCTGCAGACAAGCAGTCCCAGGGGAAGGGGAAGCTTTGTGTTTCCTAACAGTCACTCAGCTGGGATGCTGAGTGAGTGGGAAGAGGGATTATTTTTTACATCTATCCACTTTGCCTGAATTCAAAATGAAACTGTCACAGCCAGACACAGCATTGTTAGTTGTATAAAGTCCTCCATGACTGGCGCAGAAAGTCTTACGCTAGATGCCTAAGATACAGCATGTTTTTATTTTTTATTTTCTATGAGTAATTCATTATTTTGTGCATTCTGATACAGCAAAGCACATAGATTGTTTCAGTTTCATCCCAGGAGTATTGACACATGTAAGAGGTCAGTTAAAGTTTCAATGGCCAGATGCTAGAGACACAAATGAATGGAAGATTATGCGGAACGATAGATAGCTGCTTGTAGTGTGGATTGATTCATGCAGTCCAGTGATGAATGGAACACTTTGAAAGATGAGAGAGTGACAGTGCTGGAGCCCTCTGTTTATTCACAGGTTGGGGAGAGTATGGGTGAGCATCATGGGGCCCGGATTCCCCTAATGACCCTGCTGCTGATAAGTGATGACCTGCACCTGGATGGGAATTACTCTTGTCAGGGATGAGAGGGTCAGTGACACCTCCATTCAGGTTCATTTCAGAGCAGAAAAGTAACTCCTGCAACAGTATAAAACAAGATTTCCCACTTTCCCTCATTCAGTTGTATTGACATTTCCATTCATTTAGGTTAGGCTTCCAAGTTTCCGGTACATACAATATGGAAACAAATGCAACAGTAAAAGGAAAATAGTCTTATAATTGTTTTTCCATGCATATTTGCAGTTGACCATGCTCAGAATAACCATTTAACATGATTTTCTTTTTTTAGAATACTGTTACTGACCAATAAGTGATATATGATGCTTTCACAATGCTTTTGCAAAGCTTGACTATACTTTGCTAAGTAAACATATATAGGGGTAGGAACTACTAAACATAAAGTACCCACAGAATGAGAAATTGTTATGCAGAAGAGGTGCACCTTGTGACATGTGATTGTCTGAAAATAAAGTTTTGAGAAATTAGGTCTACACATGTCTTTATTCCAGTGATTCTGGATATTAGCAATGGAAGAATATTCTTGTTGCTAAGAAAGTGCTCTCTGTTTTAACACACCATCAATACAATGTTTATTGGCTAAATTGACATGCGAACAACGTTCACCAGACACAGAAAAAAATAAATAAATCAGTGTTTAAAAAATATAATGAAAATGTGAGTGTGAAAGAAGGAAATCTGATACTGTCAAGCTGCATATGAATGTTTCATAAAAAGAGCAACCCATATTTGTACATTTTCTTGCTTGAAATAGGTGAGTTGTAAAGTACTGTAGTGAAAAAAAATGGAAATGTGGCATTGTGATGGTAATAGACCTTGACCTGAGGCCTTATAAATCTGTCAGTAAAACTTAAAAGGCTAGGATACTGCTGAATGGGATCGCGCTGCACTGTCACCGTGGATAAAGGGCAGAATTGAACAGAGTTTAAATAAGATGGCATTGATTTTATTTATGAATCCTAGTGGGATCTTCCCTGGCCATTGATCACAAAGCCTGACCTCGTTAAATTATGCTCTAAAGTCACGCTGATTGCACCCCTGGGCATTTAAAGATAGACATTTTAAAACCATGTGTTTCACAATCCTCCAGACATTGGGCACACAAATAGCAAATCAGTATTGCTCATTTTGTTACCTTGGTCCTGTGAGTCTTTTAATACTAAGTCATCTCATGGTTTTCTTAATTAAATCAATCGATCAATCTTAAAGCTGTGTCACAGAACAGATATGATTGATTAATAGCTTGGCTGCATAAACTAATGGTGTCTGACTGCAGCTGACAGATACATCTAGAACTGTAATTTCAGACTTTTCTTAAAAGAAGCACTAAAAGACCATTGATCCTTCCAGCTGCCAGGCCTGCGGTCACACACCAAATTATTCTCTGACTCTTAGATGTGTTGTAGTATTTGACAGAACAACAATGCTGGGAACTGTTTCTGCAATGAATAGGGCACTGCTCGTACGGAAGAATGCCATTGATGATATATCATCTTTTATATTGAGGAACTCCTAAAAGCACAATTCAGTAGCAAACCAGTAATACCAATGCTAAATATTGCACCTGATACAGTAGCGCACACTAGTGGTACTGTTGTGGTACCATGTTACTGCATTGGATTACCCATGTGTATTGGGTCATACTACTGTCATCCAATTAGCAGAATATAAATATGTAGTAGTCATGGACTGTGTGTGGGCTGTTTTGTTAAGATCAAAGGTGTGTGGGTGGGTGGATGGCTTAGCAGTGAAACGTGTTCAGGTGCATGTTAAATGGCATTCATCTTTGATTCATTTATTGAATTTAAAGCTGCAGTGTACCACGGCTTTTATCAGTTTTACACTAAAACTTAACTTGCTGCTGTCTGCTTATTGCATTTCTCCATAGCTAGGCATTCTCTGAACTCCACGTCACCAGAAACCAGACCTAGTTGACATTCCTCTTTGTTTATTTCCCCGAAAGGTAGTTTTAGCTGCAGGTGGCCAAGCTTCTTCCTAACTATTCCTGATCATTTGTCTTAAGCTGAGAGGGCAGGAAACTACTTTGTGGCTTCAAACTTGGTTTTAGGTCACTGCTTGGCACACCAGGGGAGACTTAAAGTTTGATATAGAAAAGTTGTCTCAAACTAGGTCTCCCGGTCTCTTGGAACCAAGTTTCAAGCCACTGTTACTGAAATAATGGCTTTGTGTTCCCTCAGGGTTAGTTTTCTGATGCTAATAGTCTGGACTGTTTGGTTACAAAGCAAAATAATATCCTGACTTAACCCACATTTAAATGTCAAAAAGATTTTTTTTTTTTTCCCAGTGTTTTGTGAATTCTTTTGAATTGGTTTCCCATATCTGGGGAGCTGGGATTAACATTTACCAAAGATGATCTTAAAAACATACAAACAGTCAAGTCAGATTTGAGGATTTGTTTGTGCTTACTAGTAATTATTTAAATACCACTGAAGACCGCCTGTCAGCCCCTGCAGGCAGTTAAAATATGTTAATAAGCTATCTACAGCCTATTATTCCTTTATTCTTCTCAATTCCCTTCTAACTTGACTTTCGGAACGTCCAAAGCAGGTTCTGTGCTACATATATATATATATATATATATATATATATATAATATATATTATATATATATTATATATATAATTCTTTATTTAACGAAAAGAAAAATTGCTTTTCAGATATTACCAGCTTCGTAATCTCATGATTTGTCCCCGTAATCAATCTGCATGATTTATCGAAGAAGTGCATTAGTAAGTGCAGGTATATCATCAAAGAATGTATTTATTCCTGCATATAAATGATCAATTAACAAAATAATCATTAATGTCAAAGAATATATTTATTTCTGTATAAACATTTCCCATTAACAAAAAAAAAAAATGCATTGATGTTATATGCTAATACAATATATGTATTTCTGCATGCAAATGTCGAACAATATATTTCCGCATGCACATTTTCCATTAACAAAATAATCGTTAATGAGCTACAGTAACACATAATATTGTGATCCACTTATGTAGAACAACCAGCATTCTAGTAAATTTGCAGATAAAACAATTCAAAATAGTGTTGAAGGATATTGTACTCCAAATACGTAGTAGTTTGATGAAAAATAACATTTTGTTAAATTCAAATTAAATCATTTAAGACCTTTCATTTAATGACACCTTGGTTGTGACACAAAACACGACAAATACAGATACTGAATAGATATTTATTGCAGCCTGGTAGACTCTTGTTGCCCTTGGAGTTACACAGGACTCCTGAAGCCTTCCAATGCGTGAAAAGTGATACATTCGGTCATTATCCAAAGCCACTTGGCTATTCTTGAGACCGGTAAATGTCAGAAGTAAAGAGTTATCATGTTTATTTTGGACATTTACCATGTTGCTCCTCCCCACACTAATTGATTCCATAGGGATCATAGATTTATCTTGACTGGAGTGGACACAGATTTAAATTCATTACCCCATGGGCTGGTCAAGGTTTGTACAGGTCCTGTAATGTAACATGTGTCTTAGGCTTGGCACACAAAGCCACCATCAAACGTCTCTCATATGCCAGTGCGTTTGTTTCCATGGATGAAAAAGGCCAAGTTATTGGGGCTGAGCTTCAGTCATTTTTACAGCTGAACCCCATCTGTTAAACTGTGAAAACAACGAGCAAGGACACAGGCAGAGTGTGCAGTCAACGATGGAAAATGTATTTTAGCAAAGTAAAAAAGTGTAACATTTTAGTAAAGTAAAAAATAGGAATAGAAAGAAACAGTGACGCATCACTGCAAAAAAATTATATATATATATATAGCCCAGTAAATCAACATAAACATTGTTTCTAGCTTACCCAGTTATTAGCTTACAACACATTGGGATCCATTTCTGCTGATGTTATATAGTGTCTCAGCTGGGAAACATACCTGGGCTATGAAAGCGAATGATGCAAATCTGTACAATTTACAAAACTGCCCCTTGTAATATTTTAAAGTTAGAAGCACTGATCTTAATCCCGCAGCTCCTTTTCTCTGCTGCTGTCCCCCCCCGGGGTGATTTATTTACCCCTGAATTAACATTACTACATACAATAAAAAATACAATGGAAAGATGCGCTCAAAAATGTTGAATATTAGACTCCAAAGAGCTTAGTATGTTCAATACAAATTTTTATTTGGGTATGCAAATTATCACAAAGAAAGAGTACTCTAAGTGTTTGCCAGTGTTTTTTTTATTTATTTTTTAATATAGTGACACAAACAATCTCACTGAGATGAGGGTTAAAAGGCCATTGCCCAATTTTTAAATGATGGCTGATTCAGAGGTTCATTTCCCACTGTCACTAATTCGGATGCTGGCAGATTTTGATGCATGCTCCCTTGTTGTAAAGGGCACTCTCCCTGATCTATATGTTAGCAGCTTGTAATGTATGTGTCTTCCCTCATTTTAAAGGTCAGTGCTCATTATCACGTTGTTATCATACAGAAATATCGCAACATTATAAGGGCTCTGTCCTTGATGCAGATTTTGGTTCTTTGAGGGATTTGTTGAGCATAAAAAGATCCTATACTGAATGCTGTCTATTTGCTATTGTACTCTTGCAATTCATCTGAAGGAGGTGGGATAAAGGTTAGAACACTGTAAAGAGAATCCCAATGACAATTCTAAGAACTTTTGTTGGGATGTGCTACAGTGTCTGGTTGTGTTCTAAGGCTAAGGACAAGGTTTTGAACCCTGCTATTAAATGAACCCATGCCATGTTTCCAAACTTATACATTAGAGAGAATCTCTGCACCACCCAAACATTATAGGATGCATTGTACTGATGCTATAGTGCAGTTACAGTGTAGTTATGCGAGCCTGATATACCTTTTGTGTCATATAGGATCACTCTGGAATAAACCAATCCATGCTAACTGGCTATGGATGAAAAAATTATCCTGTCTTGCACTAAAATGTAGTTATAGTAAACCTAATCTAAGGCTTTAGAAGAGGTCATCTGAAGTCCAACTAACCACTGAAATGGAATAATATGTTTCAATTGAATTTGCTTCCACTCAGTTGTTCCTATGGAAATGGTTAATCCATTTAATCGATCCATCAGGAGACGTTGTCATTTTAAGCACAGGCCAATGCTGTCATTCCCGATTCAATAAGAAAAGAAAGAAAAAAAAAACTCTGTCTCTTGTCTGTACCAGAATTCTGTGCCAAGCTTTGACGCTTTAAGAATTCACTTGTGTTCGAAACTTTTAATGTGCCATCCCAAATACTTGGCTTGAAGGCAGATGTCTCTACTTATTACTGACACTGGTTACCAGCACATTTATCAAGAGTTTGGAACTACTTGGTCCATTTGTCAAAGGCGGCTCCCAGAGGAGACAACAGCATACGGCCTGCTTGATTAGTGAGGTAACACTTTAAACTAGGGGGGAAGAGACAGACAAGGGCTGCTGGGGCTGAATCCATTGTCATTATCATTCTATGCCAAGGCTTCTTCGAACTCATTAGCTGATATAACATCTTGTCTGATTTGACAGTCACAATCTCATTCTTCCACCCGTGGGGAACTTCCTTTTCCCCCCGGCTAATTTAGACATGAGCAGAGGATGTGAGAATAAATGATAATTTTGATGTAATTGCCAGAACATTCATCTGGGGGTTTTCTTTAATAAAGAAAGCAGATGGATGATGGATTGTTTGTTTCTTATGTTTTGGTTTTTTGTGGTCGATCTATATTCTAATCTGCATGGAAAGCCTTGTTTAAAAATGTTAAAAGAACCCTAAATTCAAGGACAAACGTTTCGAATACTTTTAAACATGAATACATGTATTATGAGATATAAATTCAGTGCAACACCTAGATGCATTGAATTATATGCTTTCATGATCAAATTGTATGGTTTGATAAAGCGTTGTAAGAGAACATATTACTTATTAGGGTGTAATCGAGTGATCTAAACAGTGTTGGATCTAAAAACCTCATAATTTCACTGTATGTTATTGTATGCTATAATGTCAAGTCGGTAGATAAATCATCTTAGGGAAAAATACTGGTAGGATTAATATAGAGTTTAATATCCAAATAGTATATTGTCCCAATAATATAGAAGGATTTTATATTTCCCATAATATATCATCTTTATTTCAAGACCGCCTGCCCATACACTGAATTTCTCTAAGTAGGCTTGACAGTACCATACAGTTTTTAAAGATGATTGTAATCCTCCATTTGCAAATCTAATGAAATTTCTAATTGGCAACAATCTAATTTTATATGTGTCAGTTTTAGGCTATATGTGCAGACATGGCAGTACCTATTTCGGTAATTACATTAAGGCATCATTGAGTTTTATTAAATGGAACTGAGTTGATATATGAGATATGTGGCAGTCAGGATGTTTGCTTGATTTTTATCTGATCTCATTTTCATGTTGTGACTCCAATGGAGCTGAGTTGAATTCTATAATGTAAGCTTTAAAAAAAAAAAAAAAAAAAAGTGCATGGAAAGTTAGGGTATTCTTTGCCTCCTGTTTAATGCATGGGATTACATTACTTCCGTGACATTATTTGGTTCAGCTTTTGAAATTTTAAAAAGTTTGCAGAATCCCTCTCCTCCATCTGGTCTACATGTGGTATAGCTAGTCACTCAATAGAGGTAATTATAGAAATCCTAAAAGAAGCTTTGTAAAATTAAATGACAACCGTTTCGCCTCAATATCTTGAACGCTGACCGTTTTGGACGACATACTTTCAGACACAAGTGGTGACCTGTGAAGGATCTCTTTATGGTCCTGTTTCACCGGACAGAAACAATGCCTATGAAAAGTCAGATAGGATTGTGCTTGGGTGGTGTTGTACTTGAGGGGGTTTGCATGGATTTGGCTGCGGGTCCCTGTCCCCCTGTCCCCCCCCTCCGTCCTGCTGAGAGATGCCCATGGTGGGGTGGCGAGCTTTGCCTGCCCCTTTGAGATACATGCAATTACAGAGGTGGTAATGAGGAGGATGGTGGGGCAAAAAGTACAAATGAAAAAGCTATGGCTCTTATGGGGGTATAAATGGCAAGCTACCGTAATTGAAGAAACCAGCAACAATCTGGAACTGTTTTTTTTTGTATCTGTAATTCACGAGTCAAAGCTCTACGAAGAGGCCTCAACATTACATTTGCATTGCATTGTTTCCCCTCATCTCGTTAGACATTAGTAGACACATTTCATCCTCCTGGGCTCTGGCTGCACTAATTTAAACTGACTGAGCTGAAGGCTCCAAATGAAGTTCAATGAAAACTTAGCAATCAGATTTAGCTAAATGAGTCCGGGGCAACGGAAAGGATTTTATTAAAAACAAAAAAAACCTTGATTAAAAATTAAAATAATGCAATTAAAAAGCCAACATAAGAGATGCCACTGGTTTGTAACCCTTCATATATGTAGAGGTTTACAGGGATTCTTTTCATTTCGGTTTATTATACTCACCCCTGGTTTAGAAAATCTATTTCTTTCCTACCTGAAGCTTTTAGTATTGTACTCTAAATCCATTTTGTGATTTTTATGCATTTTATTTTTGAACCAGAACAATTGACCTTAATGTTTTTTTGTAATGTTTTTTTTTAAGTAGTCACTAAGACTAGCTCACTGCTTTCAGTTGCTGTAAAGTCAAGATAATTAGTAAACACAAACAAACACACACCTCAGGCAGCTTTGAAATTGCCCCTGCACTTCTGTCACTAGGCTGCACGGATATACGTCTACTCTTGGCATGCAGTGCCAGTTTAATCACAAGCAATCTCACCGACTCCCATGAATCTCGCATGAACAGCCACACTCAACCCCAGATAGTCCCATGGTTTGTTCTGGGTCTCTTATGTATTCAGTTAGGATTTTTTTTAGAAGCATTAGCTCCAGTCTTTCATTAACTTTTTAAAAGGAAAAAAAAACAACTTTTCATTTTCCAATCTGAGAACCAACTATCATTCAAAGTCTGAAGTTGTAATTGTTTTCAAGCGTGCAATAGTTTCTGTTCCCAGGAGTTTAGTCTATGCAATGGGGGGCTCTATTGCTTCAGAATATTTTTAGTGAAAGTCAAATCTATGCTTCTCTTCTATGGACCACCCAATATACTGATAGTTTGCTCCTGTGACATTTGCAGCCTCTGAAATCATAGCGGTATTGTAATTTTATTTGCCTAAAATCATATTTTATTTTGCCTGGGTTTTTACTGATTACTATTAGGGCTGGCAAAAGCGATTAAAGAAACGGCAATCACAGAAATTCTTAAAAAAAGTATTTTTATAACATCTTTATTGTTTTCCTTTCTTTCTTTTTTTAACCTGGAATTTATGAAGTGTTCAATAGACAGAATTGCATGAACTGTACATTGCACGTCCCCATATCATGTATACGCTGCCATGAAGTGTTTGGATTCTCTATCTTTTTGATGGTGATTTATAGATTCCCTGCAGGTGATTGCTGTTAGTAAAGCAAGCACATACCTAATGCAAACCTAATGCATATCCCAGGCTATGCATTTAATATACAGTAGATGGCACCTTTCATATCATGGCTCTATAGCATTAGTCATTGATAGGCCAATCTTTAGATGACATTCACACAACAGTAAGACAGCTCTTTGTTCAATAACCCCTTATACAAGACCTATATCAGCACTCAGCAAATGCATGATGTACATGACAAACTGACGTTTGTATTGTGGTTTCTTTATAAAGGTTCAATATTCTTAACTTGACTGGTTGAGCTCCATTTGCAGATGCCAACTTTGTCAAAACAACACAGGGCCATTAGGTGCAGTGGTTCTGTAACTTTTTATTTTATTTTAAACCATCCCAGAGGTGTGACCGGCACCCAAAATGTAACCATTTAATGTTGCTATATTGTATGGCGAACGTAAGAAACAGTGTTTTCAATGGTTTAAAGCTGCAGATACGTGGGTGATATGGCTTTCAGCTGGACATGGTGGTTAAAAAAATTAAAATATTCAGTACATTTCTAGTTGCAATAAACCTGTGCTGGCTTTCTATCAACCATCTGGGTAGAGAAACTGAACCAAAGAAATTGCGTTGTAATTTCCAGCTCTCACTATTAGTTGCTTTTCAACACGGTTACTTAATATAATAATATAAATAATATAAATAGGAACCATTTTTTAAGCACAGTAACACACCATGTAATATATTGTAAGCTAGTGCCATGGGAACTGTGAACACACAGTGGAAAGGAGGACGTTACCTTTCATATCATGGTTCGGGTTACTTTGAGGTTGCTCTGCATTGAAATTGTGATGCCAGTGCTCCATTCTATAGAAGATTATAAGTATGGATGGTGAGTTTATTGAGATTGTGCTGCACGAACGCAGGGCACCTATCAAATTGAGAGATTGGTCAGCATGGTTTAATTCAAGGTTTCACAAGCCACAAGAACTCCACAGTAAGAATGGTCAGACTTTTCAAAAAGACAAGAGTTTCATAAAACTGTGACTGTGAATTGACATATGGGGTTAATAAAGCAAATTCAAAACCGTCCCAGTTGGGGGCGCTTTATCGGCAGTCATTGGGGGGGGAGTAAAAACATCCTGATTAAGCGACTGTCCCAATTAAACGAGAGGTAGTTGAGATGACCTTAGTCACACTCTTTTGTTTCTAAATGAAAAGCAAAAGAATGAAATCACATCCCATTATGATTAAATGTTAAATACATCATCTAAACTAGTTGATTGATAGTGTTTTTTTATTCCTAAAGTGAAAAAGAATGAAATCACATTTTATCACAAGGCGAGGCACCCGGGATGTTGACACACCAACTGTCTTTGCAACAGCAGCCTGAGAAAGCACAGGAGACTCCAGCAGTTCCTTCAAGAGTTCAACGTGGTTTACACAATTTACGCAAGTCACAGTGTAATCACGTACTCACTGCACTGTGCTACGCGAACCTGTCTTGCTTTGAAAAATGATCCCCGTTCATTTGAAAATACTGTATCCCAATTAAACGAAGTGACGTCCCAGTTAAATGGCATAAAGAGAATTGAGACGAACCGGCTCCCAGAGTTATATCCCATTAAGCAGAAATCCTGATTTAGTGAAGCTGACTGTATTTCAACAAATACACAAACTTATTACCCATGAAAACATAACAGAAGAGGGTTGTCACACTCTTGGGTTTCCTTCAGGTGGTTTCATATCAGCTCTATTACTTTGTGGGTTAGGGCTTGTTTATTGCACTACTTTTGCTGATGCAATACCTCAAGGCCACGTTCCTCTTGCAGTGATGACTCAGACTTGCGCACGTAGTGCAATACCATCTTATTACCACCTGTATTCCAGTCTCAGAGTCCAAATTTATCTGTCTCTAGAGTCCAAACTCATCCATCTTGAAGAAACATGACTTCAATCCATCAACACCAGCAGACAATTCTCCAAACCGATTAAAACATACAGCATAAACCATGCAAATGATGAAAAAATAGTATTTCTTCCAGGCTAAAATGTTTTTAAAAAAGAGTAGGGGGAGGGGTACAGTAACTGGCTGTTGCCAAATAAAAAGACAGACGTGCATGTTTTGATCTGTTAAATATGTACCATGCATTTGGTCCCGTGGCTTGGGTTTTCAATCTCTTGAATCACAAAGCTCCCATGTTCAAATTTGTAACAAAACACTGCAGCTTGAGTTACACCATTGGGCATCTAAATCTAACATGCCGGTCATGTCAGAGCTGTCAGCTTGGAGGTTGAAAGGAGTTTTGAGAAGAGGCATGGTAAAGCTCTGCTGTTATTTCAAACAAAGTTTTTGATCTTAGTTTTGTCAAGAAAACCTCTACAGACATCCAGACATTCAAATTCTGCAGCTATGGCATGTAATTTTATAGATTCAGTATATTCAACATGATCCATTTGGAAGGGGAAAACTTCAGAATAGTTAGTTAGTTATAAGCATCGCCCCAAGTTAGCAATTCAAAGATCAAGTAAAAAATATTTTTTTAGGTACATTTTTTTTCTTCAAAAACATTCATTTTTTAGATACAGTATATGGTAGAATACATTTTTTTTCTTTTAAATCTAACTTTAAAAGCTGTCTCTAAAGGGGTGGAGCTGAATGACTCCCTTTTCAAATCAAGCAGGTCTTCAGCAAACTGCTAAAAAAAATAAAATAAATAATTTAAATGCAATTCTCAGACTACAAAAGATAACATCCTTGGAATTTACTTTGTGTTTTCTTACTCACAGTATATTTTTATGTATTCTTGTATATTTGCAATGTTACTTTCATAAATCTAAATTGCTCATTTTCACCCAGTGAAGGTCATATCTGTGACTTATGCACTTGACAGAGTTTCTGTAAAGCTGCTTCTCCCTTGTGATATGGGACTATGGCAAATCCTAGGCGGGAACTGTGATCGGCACACGTTAGTGCAGCAACTTAGAAGCAATTTACAGCTTGAACATACCAGCAAGACTAAGGTAAGTACAAACAGAATTGAGAATAGATGAGAGAATAACAAGAAGTAACCGGTACATGTTACCTTCTGAAGGGCTGTTATGAGAAGAAGCGTGAGTCTCTTGGTTTAGTCTATAATTCAATGGGGCTCTCTTGGAACACCATCCAAGGATGAACAAGTTATTAAAAGAACAATGAAACAGGTTGCTGTTAAAAAAAAAAGCAATTTTACATCAGGGTAGATTTTTCCAGAGCACTTATTTCTGTCACACACTCCACGTGTTGTCTTGTAGCAGTAAATACAATCGAATCCTTTTCTTTGAAATCTTACAGGCAGTTCTGTTTAGAAAAGAAACGTTTCCTACAAGGCCTGGTGGATGTCCTCGTGCCGCAACACTTTGTAGGTGATCCAGTAGAAAATGTTGAAAAAGAGGAAGGACAAAGGGAAGACTGCCCGGGATATTGTGTCGATGCGCTTGGCTTGATCCACAAACTTTTTGCGGATAGCCTCGGTGTCCTTGGGTAGGGGAGGGGGTGGCGGGGGGGCAAAGATGGTGGCCCCCTCCACCGCGGTGCCGTCCGTCACCTGCAGGCAGTGTCCCAGTCCGTAGCCTCCGAAGTAGAAGCCACGGCTGTCACGAGCCAGGTCTTCATCCTGGAGTGAGCAGGAGAAGGGAGTGAAACTTTACAATAGGTCTTGACAATCATCACGTAATTACCGTTTATTATGGGCCTTAAGATGCCAGGATGAGAATGGCATTTAACTTATTCAACTGTACACATTTCTTTGCAATTTAATATGTCATTATAAACAAATTTCATACCAATAATTGAATACCGATCTACTCCCTAAAAGAAGACAGTTTACCTGTTAATGTTATACAGTAAGTGGGGTGTAGCGTCATACACTGTACTGTACCTAAGGCATTTAAATGTGATTGTTATGGCAAAGCCAGGCTAGAATCATTGGTCATTCCTGCAATGTACTGCTGATATTGAAAGTCAGTAAACATATTGAATATGGGTTTGTTGTGCATTCATTTTGTGGTGAAGAGTTCTTATACAGGCTCTAGGGATTATAAACCAGTTTTGGTTGAGTGACATCCAGGGACCTATTCACAAAGCTTTACATCACAACTTATTAAAGGACTGCATTTTTTTTAAAGTTCTTCAAACTATACTTGAATAAAATTTGCATTGTCATGCCATTACCTATTAATTTACAGGGGGGCTAACAATAAAAGTGTTCTCTGCTTTGTGAAGGGGTTGGGCAGCCTCTTCTTGCAGCAGTTTGTAGCGGGTGAGGGGTGTTAAGCCATCCTGCCAGGGGGGTGATGTTAATAATACCTCCAGCCAGACTAAAAGGCCCTTTTAATGCTTTGTTTAAGTACTCAGTTGTGTTTGACAACCCACTAATGGACTATATTGATTTTAAAAAGTAACATATAGATTTTTCTGTAAAAAAAGAAAACTCATTTGGACATGAATATTAATATTCATGTCTAATATTAATTTGTCGCTCCTGAGATGTGCCGGGGGAGTTCTGACAATGTGTTTGAATTGGATAATTAGCAGTATCCATCATCATTCTCTCAGATCTGACCCCTAGCATACATGCCCTTGATAGTTCTTTGATACCCAATGTTCCTGTTCATGTCTTGCTGCTGTTCACTGTGAATGTTCCGGGTTTAAAAAGCCCTCAGAAACTCTAGGTTAGGCAGATAGGCAGAGGCTCTTATACATGCTTTCCTTTCAGCTCGCTGTCCCTTGCTTTTGACGCCACAGCTTGTCAGTCAAAGTCCTTAACAATTCCCAGCACTCCCAAAGTCCTTGCAGATTACCAATACTGATGGATCTGTGGCAGTATTACTCCAGTTTCAACCTTTTATTTTTTTGCTGTGTGCTGTATATTATCAATTCAGTCGTCCTGTTGTCCCTGCACAGTATGTAAGTGATAAAGCTGCGTGGGTGTGTGTGCCGTCCACATAGTTTAACTCCTTTATTTGCTGTTCAAATCACGACCTAGATGTAAAGCTTCTTGCATTCAGTAAACAGATTTACATAAATACATTGTGTTCCTTTCACCAAGGTGAATTCTTATCTTTAATTGACAGGTGTTTCTGTAGTACAGTAAATTTCTTATTCTTACCCATTTGTCTCACTTGTCAAGTTATATATATATACACACACACACACACACACACACACATATATATATATATATATATATATATATATATATATATATATATATATATATATACACACACACACACTGTATTCAGGATTGAGTTCTTCACTTTCATTTATTCCTAAATATACCAGGATTTCTTATGTTACATATTCCTTTTTACCTTTACACAAGTCAGACCTATAAACTAGTTATAAGTATTACTGCACTAATGCCAACAACACTAACAGATATAGTTAACTAAATTAAATAAACGTACACCGAAACAAGCCTCATCTTCATCTTTTCATTTTTTTTTGCACCGAAGCACAATAAAAGATTATTTTAACTTACTTTAATCACAGTAAATATTCTTTCCAAAGGAATTTCAGCTCTGTCCTGTCCATATGCATATAGCTGCCGCTGTCATACAGTCATAGAGACAGAAGCATGAAAAAAAAAACAACAACACATTTTCTGATTTAAAATGAACTGCGCCCTGTAATAATGTGTAACTTTTATAACTGATAGGAACAGTGAGGTGTCTGATCCACATTATTAGCATAAACCACGGACCATGAATTACTCTGCGCCAAGGAGTCAGAAGTGGTACTGCAGCTGAAGGAACAAGAAGCTGTAAATGGTTCTTCGACTTCGCTGTTTATTCTTGAGGAGCGCCATAGAATACTGTAATCAATTACTCACCTTTTGGAGTAAAGTATATGTGTGTGTAGCCTGTTAATGGTTAGGCTTTGACAATAAATGGGAAGATATATCCATGCAAACAATAGGATGGAAAAGACAGTGATCAAATTTAACCCTTGCATATTCTATGAATGTAAATATTCAATTATATATTTATCTTATATATTTATTTATATTTATTTATCTTATTATGTAGACTCTACAATGATTTGCTGTACGTCCGACAAGGTCATGATCGTGGTGTGAGAGCTTGCCTGTTCACTGTCTGATATGTCTCTGGCCCGGCTACCCTCCTTTTAAAAGTGTCCCACGGTACTTTGCATAGTACATTTACAGTTTCCTCATCCATTTCCAATGGCTATACAACTTTGCTTCACTGTGCTTCATCACACTGTTGGGATTTTACTGTGGGTAGTTTTTGTAAGGGGGTTTTTCAGTTGAAGCAGCAAATACATTGAATATTATCTTATGATGCAGCAAAGCCTCTGCCTTTAATTCCAACCCGTTACCCAACTGAAAAGTTGTATTGATGTTTCAATGAAGAATGTGAGTGCTCAAAATAAATAAGGTTCTCTAAAAGGTGAGTTCTGTGTTACAGTATGTTGGGAGCTCCCCAAAAATAAACACAGAAAACAAAGAACGCTATGCATGCAGCGGAAATATGTTTGTGCTCGTAAACCCATAAGACAATTGCAACACACCGGTCAAGAAAGTTTTAAAAATGCAACAAGAAATAGCCTGTAAAATTGGTAATCATGAAAATGAAGAACCCTGAATGAATATTGTTATTTACGCTCCACATTCACTTCATACTAGATGCATTAGCTGTGTTATAATGAACCTTATATTAAGACAGCAATGAAAAACTACTTATTTATATTCTACTCACAAGCAAATCCCCCACTTTGTTTTGTTTTTTTGCTGACATGCCTCAAGAGAGTTGTGGGAAGTGAGAGAGTTTCAGGCAAATCAGAACATTATGTTCCCCATCGTAATAAAAAAAAAAAGTGGAAGCCTTTAGATAAATCCCTATAGGGCTGACAAAAAGGAAGCAATGTGTTTAATCATTACACAGTGATTAGATAAGACAGGAGACAGCTGAACGACAAGAACTGACTCTTAAACAAGGGGGTTGATCCAAGCAACACAAGGGACGCCACCATCAAACTTCCAATTAATTAGCTCTGAAAGGGGGCAAATTAATATTCGCGTGAAACAGCCATTCAGGCAGCCCGGTATTGGTCCGTCCTATAGCTCTGGCTGCAGACATTAGATAGATATTTAGCATACTTGAAGCAATGCAATGCTTTACTCACTATCTTTTGGCGCCTCTGCTTCTTTCTCAGCCGCATGAACTCTTTGTGCTGCCGGGATACAAAGTTTACGGCTGCATACTCAAGCAAGGCCGCAAACACAAAAAGCAGACACACAGCCATCCAGATATCGATAGCCTTCACATAGGACACCTGGAACACAGAGTGCACGGGACCAGACCACGTAAGAAACACTGATGAAATTCAATGTAAATGCAAGCTTGCGGGGGCTGTTGCGTCTTTTACTCTTCCTATGTGTTGCAATCTTGTAGTAATATATCTTATTAGCAGGGTTTGTGTGTCAAATGTATAAATTGTGATTATGTTTATTAGAAGGACCAAGAGGACACCAAAGCTGTAAAGGAGGAAAGTTACAAAAGAGGAACGAAGAGTGGACACTCTATTGTCTCTGAAATTGGTTATTATGCACACAAAAAATCACTTTTTTCGTATTGCGTGGTGATTTTGATGTTTAATGATGTATTAGTATTAAACTGATTAATTGTTGTATTGAGCAAATCATTGTTAATCATCAACAAAACCAGTAAGCCAGTAGCAATGGTCATGATCATATACCTTAGGTAGGGAGGCCCGGGAGCCTGAGCTCTGGGTGGTCATTGTGAGCACGGTGGTGATTCCCAGACCAACCCGCGCTGGAGCTGCATCCATGTTGATCCAAAAGGAGACCCAGGACAGGATGACGATGAGCAGGCTGGGGATGTACATCTGGATCAGGTAGTAGCCCATCTGTCTCTCCAGGTGAAACTTCACCTCAATGCAAGTGAATTTACCTGGGGGTTCACAGGAGTGGAGATTATCATGCAGAGTGTGTGGGGGAGGTCATGAGCATGATTGATCCTAAAATGTACCAACCATACCATGTATTATAGGATTCTTCTCTTGTAAGACCAAATGAAAATGAGCAATACGTTTGCAAAGTAAACTAATACACCTATCACCATTGTAGTGTGTCTTGAAAAAGTGTCGGTAATATACATTATCTTGTACAAATATTTAAATTAAGTATTTTTTTTCTATTAAAATTGACAAGCCACTATCCATTTGTTTGAATTCAGTCATGGCCCTTACCTGTATTATAGTGCTTGGTGCAGTAGCCCAGGTCTTTTTCATCTTTCAGAATAAATTGGGGGAGAGTGAGCCCCTCGGCCACCTGCACGGGACTGATATCCAGCCACTCAAAGATCAGGTCGTTCATCGTGTAACCAACTGGTGGAGAAAGGCAAGCGCGTTTGTAAAGAGTAGGCTAGGCACATACTTGTTTATTGCAGTAACGTTTTCCATTTGTTTGTTAACAAGCGGCTCCTGTTGAGAAGTCTTCTTGTCCTCATGCATTCAGAATTTGGGGTGCAAAACATTTGAAATTTGCATGCCAGGGGCGGTTTTGGAAAATATTTGCAAGAGATAGAGTTGGATGTTCAATTACTGCGATTCAGCTCAGCTTGTTTGCAGAATTCATCTTCTAAATGGGTTCTGCAAACACACCACAATATCCTTGTATTGGAACGCAAACATGCCTTTTCGCATTGGGTTCTGGGACAAATCATTGAAATAAATATTGTAATAAAATCCAAACCAGCTTTAAATCCCCCACCTCCCTCTCTTTTGAGTTCTGAAAGTTATCATTCTTATTCTAGGAGATTCAAACTCATTTTAAATGCATGAAGCATGCAATAACTGTGCTGCATGCTTGACATGTCTGAGTAATAGTGATGTCTATCTTAGCCCCTTGGGGTCGGAGTTACAAAGTCATACATTATTCAAGACATTATCCCCCTTCCAATAAGAAGCGGGAATAAAATAACAACTTGTTTATTAGGAGTTTTTTGTATCAAAGTACACATGACTAAATAGAAAACAACAATGAATGATTGTTTTAAGAAGATACTGGCTTTTGAGATTAAAGCTATGAAAAATAATTGTGCCTTAATGGAAATAGAGCATGCTTAACAAAACTAACAGGTGTAGAGGGATGACAACTACAATGCTACAGCACTTAAAGTGACCCCTGCAGGTAGGGCATCCAGATTTTCTACTTGAAGCATTGCACAGTGTTTGAAAAGCACAGTGCTATTATGATTTAAGGATAGAGATATTATTGTCGAGGACTAGTTGTTTTCAGGACTCCTTATGGTCTTGTGCTGGCACAGCAGACGTGCATTGATTAATTATCTTAATCTCATGACTTACTTAAATTGATGTGATTTATAATTTTAACTGTATCATTTGTGAGAGGTGTGTGAAATATTTGGCTGTACTATACACTTGGCGCACTTTGGAAAGGTGTTGCCAGCTCAGGGAGAAATGTGTGCCAAGACCTTCTGATAATGGGGCTTCAATATCGGTTCCAATTAAAGAGATGTACACAATACGGGTACAGCAGGACTTTTGATAATATTAGCGAATTCTGTGTGCGTTTGCATTGCAATGCACTAAACGCAACCCTGTAATTGGCATTGCTCTCTCCCATTCCCATGACACTGTCAACTCTTCAATCCCCACATTAGAATTCATAATTCAGCTTTAAATCCCCAAAGACACATCGTAGACTGCAAGTCTTTCTGTTAATAAGATCTAAACCGTGCTTTTTTCTCAACTGCAGCAAGAGGTAATTACAGCTTCCCAGCAGTAGTTAATTAGCTTTGTACTGTACAGCCCTTTAAAAAGTGTATTGTGTATTAGGGATGGGAGTTTTGTATTGGAAGTAAGTATGCAAGCCTGAAGCACTTAGAATTGGGAATCAAAACAAAAATCAACACACCGGCTGAGAGCAACAACAATCTAACTAACAAAGGTTATAGTTCTGTGACATGAGAACTTCAAATTTTAATAACAAGATGAATCATGGATCTGACACTTCTTCAGTGTGGGGGATTTTCATTGTTTTTGATCTTGGCCAACAAATCTCTTTTTTTTTGTTTGGCAGAATCTCACATGTTCAAAGCGAAGGCACAGTGCATTATTGTGTTCAGACCCCTGTTTCTCCCCACCTTTCTTTTTGAGGAGGAGAGTGGATGAAAGGATCCTGAGGCTTGGGAAAGGTAAGTCAGGTAATAACAATTGTGTAAAATGAAAGTTGTATTATTTATGTTATTGAAATCGGTTTTCCAGATGAATATGTTAACCCAGCTTGAGGCAGGAGGCAGGAGACCTGGTTTTGATTTTCCATTAGACCTCGGGGTGCAAAATGGGAAAGATAAAAATGAGACTCACAGCTTTCAAGCTGCATGGCGCAGGTCTGAATATCCATAGGGAAATTCTTCAAGTCCATAGGGCAGGACAGAATCAGAGTCAGCCTGAGAGGGTTAGGGAGAATGCGGGGCAGCGGTAGAGACAGAGATAGCAGAATTGGAGGAAACAGAGAGGGAGAAGAGAGGTTTTGAAAAAAGGAAAGGAAAGATACAGTACAGTGCTCCCTCGTTATTGTGCTGTGACTTACACATCTAGAATATGGAAATAATTGAGGGTAGTTGTGAAGGGCCCTTAATAAATACATAAATAATTTACAGTCAACAGGGCCTAACCCTGAATTAACTGAATGTGTGAATTACGCAACAACAATGGAGCACTGTACTTTATATAACAGGGAGCACCAGGTATTCTGATTGGCTAATTCCCTTGAATGTGATTTGGTATTTTTAATTAAAACTGAAAGAAGCCTGCTTTCCCATCTATTTGTATTGTGAATATCGTAACAGTACAATATGTGTGTTCCGAGAAAGCTTTGAATTCAAATCATTTTAAAGCCTGTCCTCACCTATCTCATTTTAACTACTTGTATTCTATGTGTGTAGTTATTTAACTTTTCTTTCCTTATGAATCATAGTAACCTAATAGTCCTTTATTAGCTTTAATGGTCTCTGAAGTTTTGGAGAATGTGGGGAGATTTAAAGTAGAAACAAGCACACAGTTACAGTGCATTGGTATAACCAATGAGTTTGAGGTTACAGTTACAATTCGAATTGGTTTTCTTAGGGTTCAGACAGGTAGACAGGTAAGCTGGGCCCCGACTCCAACATTGCACTCTGACCCTTCCATCAATCACAAGATGGACCACTTAATTTCTCAGCCTCCTTAGTATTGTGAGAAAGATAACATTTAGGCAAAAGTAGTTACATTATGTACCCTGAGACAATGTAATTTTAACCAGCACTAAAGCATAAAGTGATTTGTTAAAGAATAACAAATTGATAATTGTGTAGCGAAAAGAGATCTACTATGGGTACCAATGTAACACCTAGGTTTTCATATCCCAGTGAGAATTTCAAACAGTAACCCCTCAATATGATTTTGAAGGTGCGGGTGGCCATATAGATCCTGTTCCTTACCTGATGCTGTAGAGCACATTCCCGTCCTTAAAGATCCGCAGCAACTTGTTGTCCGTGGTGACCTCGTGGAAGTTGGCACCCTTCTCGTTTGCAAAGAAAAGATCAGGCTTCCAAATGGAGTTTAACATAGAAGGGTCGAGGTCCAGGGAGTCGTCCGGGAACTCGCTGTAAGCCAGCCGGGGGTCGTTCCACTGCTGTCGTAGGAAGACGTTCAGACGGTAATCCTGTAATACAGTTGAGGGATAAGACACTTTGGTGCTTATTTTGTTCGTTTGCCAGGGCAGCGCTGGAAAACGAATGGCTGCTAAGCTCCACAGGACACGTGTGTCGTCTTCTTACTTGATTTTATTTAGTTAGCTTTTTAGTTTTAGTAAACTGAACTTTTTCACGGTTAGAGTATCAAATGTTTAGATTATATTCAATTTATATTTGTAGGGGGGGTTTTTGGGTCCAAGGCTCGTCAGCTTGTCTCTGATTCAGGTATGGATATGAATGAATACCTGGACTAGCTAAATTTACAGAAACCAAGTAGGGTCACACAGTAAAGGGTAATTGTCCAAGTTGCACCAGAAAGCCCATCCCCAATATTCTTCTATCATCTATCAATGTATATAAGCCCATATATATATATATATATATATATATATATATATATATATATATATATATATATATATATATATATATATATATATATATTTTTTTGCAGATCTTGTTTTGTAATTGGCAGATGTTCCTTTACCTTTACTGACGCTATCGGCAGATCAACGAAGGCCATCCCCACATTTTTAAATAACTTAATAAGTCAAGTAAATCTCAGATAGACAAACAATATATAATGCACAATAGTAACCCTCTGAGACCAATTATGCAAGTTTACATTCAATTACTCCTTCATTGGAAATGCATGCTTTGAAACTTGACTCACAGCATGCAAATACAGGGAAGACCTGGGAAATAATGCAGGCATTTTTTGACCAAATGCCCCTTAGTTCTCCTACTCATAAAAACCTGCTAACTACACAGAAAAATAAATCTACCAGTATGCTTTTATTAAACTGCTCAGGAAGTTCTTTTTTCTGACAGTAAACACTTACCATTGTGGTTTCTGTGACAGACCCAAAACTGTTGATGAAGATGTTGCAGGTGACATTTACAGGTGGACCTGAATTGAAAGAAATGATATTAATTAACCGCAAATTCTAATTTCTTCTATTTATAAAATTGCTAACACCTGCGTCCTGATTGCTCCATAACTGGGGCAGGCAGTCCCAAATACAAGCTTTGTTCTTTCATACTGTAAGTCTTGGGATATTACTGTTGTTTTGGACAGAAGAAGCAGCAGATTTTTAGACAAACTAATTCAGGCCAGTACAATGATTTGCCTCACTGCAAATGGCAGAATGAGTGGCTGCATTTATTTTGCCACTTGGGGTCTCTATAGGGAAAGAGGAAAAGTTAAACTGAGACTATTAAACACTACAAGTTCAGCGGGATGGGGCTCTGTAGGAACTGTTTGTTATCTTTTGAAGTCTTGCTTGAATTGAATTTAAGACTTTAAGAAAGTTATTTGATGCTAACAACACTGTGAACACATTATGCATGGACAGCACTTGTGGATTCTGGGACTGTTGTTGGCGACAGTCACCCACAGAGATACCTTTGAAGTTGGGCCTGATGCGGGCGTCGTATCCCGAGGTTCTTCCCATGAGTTTGTCGAGAAAGTCGGACGGAGACATGGCCTGGGAAGCTGCCCTGCTGGCTGATTTGATCTCCTCCTTGCAGGATCCTGGCCTGCGTTTCCGGAAAGGGAAGGAAAACACACACGAATGTGTTTAATGCTATATGAATAATGATTGTTAGTATGGCACATGGTTAGTATGAACGATATTAAGATGAACACCTTTGTGATACAGGCCAGAGTCTGTTTAAGTATTCACACTTGGCTCAGTAGTGAGAGAACTGGCTCACTGTAGATAAGGCCCTTGGTTTAAATAATACTATAACTTTGTCACTAGAAGCCCATTCAGTCAAACCAACTGAGAACCTTGTATGAATGCTGGAAATGGCACTGACCACTTTGAGCACCATGCACCAGTCAACCAGCTATGCTGTATCGGAAAAATGGAGAAAAAATAGACCTCTCACTTCTGCTTTGGAAGCTTGCATCGGTTTGTCTTTAACATTTATGTATGTAACTATGTACTGTATGCAGGGTGGGACAAATCACTTTGGTCACCATAAAACGGGGACCATATGAGGAGACGTGTATATGTTGCACAAACATTGCTTTTGCATTCTTCGTTTTCATGTAATGGGTGTTTTTTATTAACTTTAAATTTTGGGAGGGAACTATATACAATCGATGTGCCAGAGAACTAACTCCATAGAATTCCAGGGAACTATACACATTATATTCCAGGGAACTATGTACAATAAATGCCAGAAAACTATCTACATAAAATGCCAGGGAACTATTTTCTGTCTGCATAAAATGCCAGTGAGGGAAGTATACTGTATACATAAAATGACAGGGGACTATATACATAAAATGTCAGGAAATATAACTATATTAATCAAATGCCACAGAAGATAACTAAATAAAAAATCCAGGGAAGTAAATAATTTGCTGTCATAGACAAGCTGGCTAAAATATCCATCTTCACTTCACTTCTAACACTGTAATCATAGCTTCCAATTTCAAGTCAGAGTGACATTTAGTAATTTAGACAGAAATGCACTAAAGAGACCGACACACATTAAACTATCTGGGGGTCAAGTGCAAGCACAGGCGAGATTGCTCAATGAGATTCATGATAGATGGAATTGAGTCGACTGATTTTATTTCTTTGGACTTTGTATGTTTGGATTCAAATTTGGACTTCATTGCAGATCTGATACTAGAACATTTCACTCTAAGGAATCTAAATTAAGAAGAAATTATATTAAAATAACACTTGAAAAACCTCATTCATTTGGCATCCTGTTCTTTATTGGGAGTATAGGCCCACACCACCCCTGTGTGTTGTTTTTTTTAGCTCAAAATAAACTATCTGGGACCCCAAGTGGCTCATCCAGCTAAAATGCTGCCACTGGGAGTGCAGGATGAGTCATACAGATTTTATGGCGCTAGTTCATGTCAGGGCTGTGCGAAGAGGCCAAACTTTGCTTGGGACTCTGAAGGGGTCGTCACATTGGCTCTGACGCTCCCAGGGTGGGGGATGGGAACCGGCAGGGATTGCTTCTCTTAATCGCGCAACTGTGAACCCTAGTGGCCAGACACCAAGCACATTCAGAGTGAATAAAAAGCAGGGCTGATCTCTGATCTCCGGGATCGGTAGCCTGCCCACCTCTGCTCTGGATTGCTCGGCATAAAAGAGGTTCTGGATTTAGGCTTGTGAGATCGGAGGATGCGCACGCGCCCTCAGATTGTCTGTGCTGTGAGAGGGCTCCCTGCGGTGAGGAAAAAAAACATAATTGGACATTCCAAATTGGGGGAATTATTAAAAAAAAAAACTAAAAAAAACTCTCTGTTCTAACCTTAAAGAGTAATTAGCGGGATTACGAAAATAATAGTGTTACACGTCCCCACGTGTTGTTATAACTGTTTAAATAACGTATCTGTCATTTTTCTTTTGATTGTTAACATGCTGACAACTGTTTCCACTTATAACTGTAAAGTCTGTTTCAAAGCTCTTTTCAAAATGTCTGCTCTAGTGCACCCACAGTGTAAGGATTATTGCCCACATTGTCAGACAGGTAACACAGCAATAATGATACAAGCTGTGGTACAGAACAGAAAAGCCAGAGCACAGAAGAGATATTGTTGTGTTTTAAACTTCTTCCCATTCAAGTTTTTTTTTTTTCTAGTTCTCTACTCGACTGTGAAAATTGAAGCACTAAATAAAAAAGCACCAGTGACTCAAACAGGAAGAGATACAATGTGTTCCTTCTTAACAGGTATTCCTTTGGTTTGAACTTTTACCAAGTGTAACAAGAACCCTTCATGAATGACAATGCAATACAAAACACAGTGCAAACCCCCTATTGCTCAGGTCACCAGAATACACTGAAATGCATAAAATATGGATATGTTTGGGATCAAGGCTTCAGCTTCCTGCACATACCTACATGTAACGTATATAATATAGAGTGCATCACATATTGTGTATCATTGGACAGGACTGTCTACAGCAGGTCTGTCTACAGCAAGACCAGACAGGTTCTAATGAGCCTCCCTACAAAGCTTTACTCCATTGTCTTGTTTTTGTGATTTAGTGTACTGTGTACTCATTTCACTCATGACCACCTGAGCACTTTACGAACCTAGGCCTCCAGAGATCAGAGAGGCAAATGCAATAATCCAATGCCCTTAGGCCATATCTAATAATCAAAAATGTTCTCAATTCATGTGGCACCTCTGCAAAAGTGAAAAGGGTTTGTTCGGAGTCAGTTTAGAATATAAACAATCTACCTTATTCCTTCACTTTTTTTAACCAATTTTTTTTTTCAAAAAAATGGCCTGCATCTTAAATTCGAGTACAGCATAGTTACGTGTGTCTTAAAATCGCCAACTAAAGATGTTGACACAAACAGCAACCTGACTGACTGGCAGTTGAAGGGTCTCCTAGTAGTTATCCTGCAGAGCAGAGGCTCTCCTCCTCGATGTAAACAAAGCAAGCTTTCGCTCAGTGCCCTGTGTAGCTGTGGCCATGGTTCAGTAGCTTCGAACTGGCGCTACTGCGTTAAGGTTCCCCGGGAACGCCCTCCTCAGTCTATCAGGACCTCTCGATCAGTTCAGCTCCGGGCAAGCCTTCCTGTTAACCACAGCAGCAGCGTTTCATTATTAAACTCAGCTCTAATCAGACCCCCACTTTTTTCTACTTACCGAGCAATACCACAGTTCACAAAAAGGGAGAAAAACATGTGCAAGTAATCACAAATGAAAATGAGATGCAGTACTTAACTGCAGACAGCTGCACACTGTCTCCACACCTTGTTTTCTTAGGTGAGTATATGCATCTTTGTAAACATGTCTTTATTTGATTTAAAATTTTTTCCTCAAGTTGAGGGTGGGAAATTTGGGCTGGTCTTAAATTTGAATGAATACGGTAATCTTATGATAAAGATTAAAAAGCTCTGGCAATAACAAATGCTAAACTATTGTAAAGCACTTTATTCATGTGACACACTGGGACTCTGCTCATAGATCCCAAAGTGACCGTCCTCACAAAGACAGAAACAGCTTCCAGTGGCTTCCAAAAACAATTGAAAAGATGGTTCTTGCAACGATCCATTTCAAGGATAGCTTGGTGTTTTCAAATTGAAATGCAAGAGAGGGTAGTTTCATGTGATGGCTTAGAGGATCCTTAACCTTCTTCACTAGACCCGCGTGGGCTTTAAAAAAAGCATACTCACTCAAAAGTGCATCCTTCAAAGTATTAATCCACTTTAAATAGCAACCCTTCTCTGGTTTCCAAATACTATTGCAGGTAATTGCCCCCTTGGGATCATAATTATTATAGATACTGCAGGTTAGATGAGTCATTCTTTTAAAACATTTTAGCTGTGAAAAATTGTGGACCAGTATTCATTTGAATTTACATATCAGCAACAGGGTTTGTCAATTTAATTAAAATATTTTATACAGAGTTCCAGAAGTGGCACCAGGACCCAATATTAACATTTACCATGGCTATACTATGCATTGGCTGTAGTTTACCATAGTGTTCACTATTGTTTACCATATTTCTCTTTTTCTGTACCATTCATAGGGTTACAACACTTTGCTATGCTTTTAAGAATCATAGTAATCTTTGGCTGATTTGACAAGGCTTCTCCATTTAGACGTTCAGTAGTGCATGACAAATGATTTAGTTTGACTAAATATGAGTGCCTGAGGCCATGACAGAAAGCTCCAAGAGGCTAATCAGGACTGGTTTTGGTTCGTCCTTCGATGAGAAGCTTCCAGGGTAGTATGATTAGATAATGCTGTCCCTTTGGTCCACAATTCAATCAGTGCCTCGGCAGAATGTAGGAGGCTCGGCCTACTGTTCCTTTGTTGTTGCCTCCTGCTTTGAGGGAAATCAGAAATGTATCTAGGAAAAGCAAATATTTTATCCTTGTTATCCTGGATCATTTCGATACAGGTCAATTCTCTCTGCCCTGGCCTACCCCTTAGTGTCTTTGTAAGTAGATCATTCAAAATGCAAGCTGAAGGGTCAAGTAAAAAAAATTTAAAAATTTAAAAAAGTAATCATTTTAATGAATCAGCAAGCAATTTTGGTTTCCAAGAAGCACAGTTCAGAGGAAAAGTTAATTAAGAAGGAATTCTAATTTACTGTAAGTGGAAGATTACAGGAGAGAGATTAAGATAAGTCTCTTACCTTAACGTACCACGGTAGAATCAATAAATAGATACTTTGCATACCTGTTTCCCCTGTTTTAACTTTGGGTTAAAACACCAGCTAGTTAATGGGCATCATAATTTAGATCATCTACCTCACTGAAATCGACCTGTAGACCCCTCCTTTAATAATATAGACTGTGACTTCTTTACATTGCATAAGAAAGAGTTCCTGCCAGTTTCAGAAAATTTTTGTAGATTTAACTGTTGCATGTGTTGTGAGATCCTGCACCACTCTTATATTGTTATACTGAAATGTGGTTGCTAGTGTTCGCAACGAAGATCCACTTTGCCATTAAATACCCTTCTTGTGGTGCTCTGACAAGCAGAGCTGTTACAGTGAAAGCTGGCGAAAGCAGATGTACATCAATAATATGACAGATTTATTTAAACAATTATTGTATTGAATGCAATCTTTGCAGTACTGTTTCAACGTAAAGCCACTGAACTAGATTAATTACAATTAGACAAAACAAGCAACTCTGCCTAAACACTGGCAATTGCTTTCCATTAGCAAATCAATCATTAGAAAGAATACACATTTTCAATATAGCCATTTCCAATATCCAGTGAATATAAAACGAATATGACCAAGCAATCAGTGTGCACGGTATTTTTTTTTTTATATAATGTTCATTTTTACAGTAATACAGTAGGATAAAGAATGTGATTTAAGCAATGCAGGGTATGTTTGAACCATTTTCAAAGCATGTCAGTTGTGTATGATTCCAGGGGTCAATGCTTCCACTGTTACTGCTATGCCCAGCAACACTTTCAAATGGTTCAGTGTTAGGGCCCCTGGGGATACCTACACTTATGGATCTGGCTTCATTTTAATTGGCAGCTATTGGCAGTAAAGCCTATTGGCTAAGGATAGATGGTCTCTTTTGGGCCTGTTTTTAGAAGCAGATTCCAATTTCCTTGCCTTCCTTTGATGTGTGGTCCCCACCCCCTCCCTGTTCATGCTTCCAGAATGGACCTGGGGAACAATCATGCTGAAGTTTTATAACCACGAAGACTGTCAATGCAGTGGGAACAAAGCACTTTTCTATGAGATCATTACAAAAAAAAAAAAACAGTTGGCAAATTAGTCAATACTGCTGCTGCAGCAATCCAGAAGGTTGCTCTACTCATGGGGGTGGACGGGGCTTGTGGGGATAACCAAGACTATGGAGTATGAGAGAAGTAACCCAGTATTTTGTTGCAATCTTCAGCTTTAACCCAATGTTTATCTAGCATCTACATCTTTAGACAATAATCTGAAGGAGAGCATGTCAGTACACAGCAATAGCTGTGCTCCTAAGCCCCAGGAGTTAAAGCATTATGGAAAAGTTGAGCAGATAAGTCAGAAGGGTATTCATATATTGTACTGGACTGTGCAAAAAGAACACACTGCATCTCCCTTTCCATGAGGTGAAAATGTTCTACCACTAATTAATAGCACATTTATCTAGAATTACTGGGATGTTGGAGGGTCTCTAGTCCAGTGACTTTATGAAAATAAACACATACAACAAAACCTTCTAACAGTCTTTAATTTCCTGCTTTTCCAAACACTTGTAAATCTGTCCATTTCTTTTCTATGGAAATGTAAGGAGACAGAAGGTGACTGGAGTGTTTGAAACCCACGTGTGTCCATGTACTGTGCATCGATTGAGAATGTTTGATTTATATATTAAAAGTTCAAATCATGGTTTGTGTTAGTGCTTTTTTTTTTAACCACTTTAACAGATGTGATAATAAGAATCCACTAATACTATTTACATTTTGCTGCTCGCCGTTAGTCCCTTCCATTGGGTCTTTCTGATTGTTCTTAGTTAAATGGTTTAATTCTCTTGTCACTTGTTCTAGGATAACTTATCTTGGTACCAGAAGACTACATGAACCTCAGCAGTGTCTAATGTTTTGATTTAGAACCCCCCTGCACTTCATTTCTCCTTGGGGTATTAAGACTTTTAAAGGTATGCATCAAGATTCATTCAAGCTTGTGATAATTCGGGGAATGCACCAAATGCGCCATTTAGTCCACCAACCCTGATGATGTGATATTTTTTTCTTCAGGTTCTCCTTGAAAATCCAATTTGTTTGGGTTAAAACAGTATTACGTTTGATGGTACTGATTACCTTTTATTGGATTTAGCCTCAACAAGCATGAATGTAATACAAAAATAAATAAAACGATGCATCTTTTCACATTTTGCAGTGGACTTGAAACTATATTGCACATTCTGTTTATTTTTTAACACAGTATGGTACTGCTTTTTTTAAGTACATGACACACACATATAATGCGCTATTTAGTTCACAAAGCAGCTTCATTTCCAATCTTTCAGTCTAGTCTTAAACAGCTAGTGCCGTACCAGAAAAGTATATGCACCTCCACCAATCACGATGACATTCATCCTTATTGCGTAATTTCTATCAGCAGCCCCTTCATTCTAAATTACATTCCAATAGTGTAGGAATGGGAGCTGAAGTAAATGGAATGAACAGCACTAGCACTAGCACTCTTGATTCCTTAAACGAACTACTGAGAAGCTGTCTTCTACTCTGTGCATGTGGTCAAGTTAAATTGGCAATTCATTAACAAATTTTGCCTAACAACATTCTCAGACTAACTCGACCGGCTACATAGATGGCTTGTTTGCTTGTTGGAGAGGAACTAGACACAAAGCAGGGATTTAATATAAACTAAAATATATACAATATTTACAAACCATACACGTATCTATACAAATGTACATGAGATGGGCATCTGCCCTGCAACAAAACAATTGCCCTGGTTGGTAGGGTGGTTCGTTGTTTGGGTGCACCCAATCTACACATCACACCTATAAATGACAGCGAGTGTCTTAATCGCTTTTGTTGTATTAAAAAAAATAAATAATTAAAAGCCAATCTTGTGCTACAACTGCTGATTGGTTAATTTCACCTTAAAATAAACAAATAAAGAGCACCCTTTGCAAAAATCTCATAGCTATTAAACTGGCAAATAATCCAAAATCGAATGTTTTCTGTGGTGATGTAATCTTAGCAAAGCTTTCTGTAATGACCATGTTCTCCATCTTCACCAACAGTTGTAATGTGAACACCCTGCTCAAAAATCCATATCATTTCAATGAAATCTTCTTTCTGGGATTCTGTCATTTCCATAATCTGATTTATTATTACAGTATGTGAATTGCTGTGCTTCATTTTAAACAAGATTATAATTTCCTTTTTGTGTCCATATTTCTCTCTTTGCTTATTGATTAATTGCTTCTCCGCTGGCTGAACGCTGACAGGACATCCCTTGCAAATGGGATGCAAGGTTCAGTGGCTCCTCCTTTTAAAAATGTTAAAATGGATAATCAAAAGAATAAATCAGGTAGATATTATAAAGACAGCTCACGTACGAAGCAGGCTATTTGCCTCACACTGTTAATGAGGTAGTGGGCCCTATTTACAAAGTTAAGTTAGACCTTGTTTCTGTAACAACACCTATCCATTAAAAAAAGGTATTTCAATTGCCAACACATCATTTTGCATTGGGGCACCAAGATTAAGGTTTATTTTAAGATAAAACATCCTTAAGAAAGAGCAGAGTTGTAACCAATTGTCCGATCTGCGCATCAGTAAGTAGTAAGAAGTTAACATACACTATTGTGCCATTATTTTCATATGATCTGTTGTTACAATTCCTTGCCTCAATACATAATAGTGTAATCTTATATGTATGCGATAAGGTGTCAACTTTGTCTTGTGTCGCACAATGTGTCGCACAAGTGTCTGTGTATTGGACATATACTGACACCCTGACGGGCTTTATTGCATACTTATAAGAGTATACTATAGTGCATCACTTTGGTAAATTAGCTGACTTGCCTTGGGCTGCAAAGCTATATTTGCAGAGCAGGAGGGTAGAAGTCTGGATATTTCATAGTACTTTCAGCATGGGAATGGGGACGGAGTTGGGGCACAACCAGACCACACCACCAGAGGCTGCAAAAACGAACCTGCCAGCCTGGATAAAATGATGAATGCTTTTGATTTGGTACCTGTCGTATGAATATGGATGAAGATGTCAGTATAGATCAGGCTCCATATTAATCATATTCTGAGACATGAACACAGTTATTACAGAACTGTACACACTGCAATTTCCAACCTGCTCAGGAACTGAATTATTCCCATCTGATCACAGTTTCAGGAACAGTAATTGGACCTCTGCTGCTGAGTCACGAGATCCTTTGACTGGGGCTTACCCCAAACCCAGCTGCTGCAGTCTTTCTGCTGACCCCAACCTCTGCCTTGGTCTGGCAATGGCAGAGAGCTTTTAGATGGCATTTCCAGCTCAGTGCTCTTCCTGCAGGGAGACTTGGTGTTGTACCATCTACTTCTGCTATAAACATGAAGGTAATTATTCATGTTTCATTTAAAGAAAGGCATTATCAACATTATAACTGGTACCCTTGACTTTGAGCTTTTGTTCTTCATTTGTTATGTTTTGTTTTTTACTATAAATGGGTTTAAATGTTTAAACTGCTGCTTAGTGTTTTCTTAAAAAAAAAAAAAAAAAACCACCCTTGAGGTAATTTTAATGTACTCATCACATGCCTTGTTCAATCTTGCTCAATCTTGCTCAGTTACTGCCCTGAAGGTAAAATATGAGGAGGATTTTATTAAACATGTAAAAATATCCATGATGCAGCTGCATTAATTAAATATTAAAGAACCAGTGAGCTCCATTACCCCAGCGAGCTGTTCTCCTGCAACATGAGGTTGAGACTTCTAGCCTACTGAAGTGTGGATCTGAACTTCACCTAGAGTTACAATGAAATTAGCAAAAAGCCTGTATCTACAGCACCAGCAGCTAGTAGCCTAAAAATAAAAATAGAAATCTATGAGAAAATTTGGATACACCCCAGGAATTCTACAGCGTCTGCCTTGTGTAAATACTGTATAATTATTTTACAGTAATATGTACATACCTTATTAGAAACAGGAGATTGATATGCTGCTGATGAATGTGCTCCTTTAATTTGACAGAATAGAACAATCATGCAAGAGTGATTGCAGCAAAATATTTGCATGTCTTCAGATTTCTGTTACCTTTGCTAATAGGGATGGGTTTCATCACAGTTCAGTTGATGGCCCCAAATAAAGTAACTGGGAATGAAGCAAAAACATCAAAAATGGGTCAGGAATTCATATGCCCTGCTCCATGGGCACATTATGCGCTGTATGGTATACTGGGGTCACGGATTCTTTCCCGTTGGTAAGATGAGATGAGGTTAAAAGCTCCAAAATCACAAACGCAAATGAGCTCTTTTGCATTGTGGTTAAGATGCTCGCTGGTATTGTGCAGGCTCTCCGGTTTGAGCCCAGCCTCCGCTCTGTTACAAACATACAGAACCATTTGCTCAACCGTGTAGGCCTGACAACCAGACAGACACTTTATAAATATGTAGCTGTAATACACCTATACAGCTAAATTACAGTGAGCTACAAAGCATAGCATAGTCAATCTTATGGAAAGGGGCTTATAAAAAAATAGTACAAAACATGCATGAAATAGGAAGGAAATGTACTACAGAATCTAACAGTATTTATCCTGTAGCTTATATATAGGAAAGCTGATTCCAGGTTTTTGCTGAATGTTCATTTAGGTAATAAGTGATGTCAATGCAAATACCCTATGAGAATGCCAACCATGACTGAAACAATATATATATATATAAACTGTGATTTAAGGACCTAGCCCAAGGGTAAGTGTGGAACAGTGTATTACGACACACTTCTGGTTTTATTTTATGAAAGGATGGTGAGAGCGTGGCAATGCATAGACAAGCACAGGATTATGCATTGGTTATGCTAAACTGTGAAAAGCATGGCTATTTTAAACTGTGAAATTAACATGTAAAGGTTGTATACTATGTGTAAGTGCAGCGATGACCACACAACGTTATTTATGATGAACTGGGGGATAGATGGATTTCCTCCACTGCTTCTCATTGTGAAAGTTATGTAAACACTGCTGGAAGTGTGCAGGTACAGTTCTCTCCATACAAAGCACCAGAAATGGAAATAAGCAAATCCTAAAAAGGGTATTAATATGCTGCTTCTGTCGGCTGAAAACAGAAACCCTAAATGTGGATAGGGTACATTATTGTGGGTACTCCTGTCCTTTTTTAAAATAAGTTTAGTTCTTTAAATGGTGTTAGTATGCCATAACAAAATCATTGCAAAGCATAGGCAACAATAGTAAAGCACTGAGCATGATTGGTAATACATAACAAAAACCATGAAAAACTATGATACACTATAATGAATACTGTGACACACTTTTATAAGTGTTACAGGTGAGATAAAGCCAGTATTTTAAGATCGCACCTCTGAACCTTTGTCCTGATTCAGTAGGAGGTCAAAACAATGATCCTCCAGGGTCTAGCTGACCTATATAGCTCACAATATCAATTAGTATTGATAGACATATATAGACCATTTAAATCACTGTCTTTTACAAATAGCCTGCACTCAATTTTCCAGAGGATGGGACAGGACTGCTGCATGAAATTAATGAAGGAATGTACAACTTTCTATAAATGTCAGTTGAGCACAGGCATGTGTCCCCTGTGTATTAACTAACACAAACTTGTAATGCAGCTCATATATAGAGCTGAACTTTTGCTATATGATAACCAAACCTTGTATCATATTTTAAGATGTCAAGGCTGCATATTCATTTTAATTTGCTACACTTCGTAGATATCAAGGTCACCAGAATTTTGACACAGGCTCTTTTTTTGATGTGTATTATATTTACGTGGCAAAATGTAAGCTTCTTTAATTTCATGGTGTCATACATCACTGCCTTTGGCTCCGGGCTGATTCTGCATTATGTGATGTGCAGATTTCTAAAACTACTTCAACCTGGTGGGTCATGCACGGTCTAATATATGAGCTTGTCTTTTTATGCAGTGTGGAGCAAAAGTTTTTTCAAATGTATTGACTGTCTCAGTGTGTCTTTGTAATTAGGCACAGTGTTGAACTCAGCTTTCCAGTCTGTCAGGTTACTGCTTAAGGTACAACAGGGCAGAGAAAATATGTCTAAACAGTGCAATACTACGCACTCTCCAGTTGGTTGTGTGCAGATATCAGAACATAATGAACACAAATAAGTAAAAAAATATATATATTCATATTTATTTTGGAGATGTACGCTTTTTATTTGGATTTCTGACTGCCAATAGAGTTATCTATGTGTCTTATTTCGGAGGTTCTGTTTTTTCCTTATTGATTTATTTTGAATAAAACAGAAAGGTAATTTCCAAGCAGCAGAGATGCTCAAAATGATGGCATACCTCCTAGGAGGTCCTTCACAGATCAATACTGCTTAGTTTCCATCTGACAAATTGTATGGGGAATCCCAGGCTATTTCGACAATATCTGTGTCTCTATTCCCATTACAATCACATGGACTAGAGTAAAGGGACTAGCCCTCCTCGTTAGGTGGGGAAACTTATTGTACAGTTAGTGCATTTCACATTTCTAGAGAGGAATACATATTTGTAATAATATCTGGTAGAAAACTAGGAATAAACTATTAAAATAATTGATCTGCTCTTGCCTGCATATAAGCTGTATCTTCATACTATACAATAGCTCAAGTTACCACGCTAAATGTGTTCACTATAGGCTTTATATTCAGGCCTCTAATACAGGTTTAACTGGCTCTGTCAGGTGCTGGAAAGGGTTTACAATGTCCTGATGTTCTAGTAGCCTTGTAAGAAAAGAGAATATGTCACACACCAAGCCCCAGTTTCAAAACCAGAGGTTGCTTTATTGCAATCAGACGAGAGCGCGGTTACAGCGCTGGAGAGAACTTCAAAATGCTCTAACTCAGCACAGTTCACACAACTTTTTTATACATGCATGCAAAACAGCTTCAGCATATGCCTCACAAACTGTTTGTGCTTTTTGTCACATCAGCCTTCACAAACTGTTCGTTCTCAGTACTTTCCCGTTATATACTAATCCCCCCCCCCACCCCTCTTGCAGCTTGTTCTCTCTTGAGACATCTATCAACTCCGGGCAAGTTCTGCTTATGGTATTTTCTCAATCTAACATGCATACTGTAATTATATTTTATTACTAATTATACATTGTTAACTCAAACCATCATTAGTAATAAAAGTAATGAAAGAAAGAAATACACTTCTCAAATTCTCACATACACTACTGTAAGCCGTTTCTAATTGCACTGATCAGCCCAGAGCTTCATTGACAAAATAAGCTACTTCTGAAGCAATCATGAGAGAATGCTGGACATAGAATCCATAGCACTCCTATTTAGATCAATCAGTCCTGGTTATCATATAGATATGTTGTCTTAACATGTCTCTTCCATAGCCTCAGTGTCCCATAATTATCCTTTTCTAAACTAATGTATCTTCAACATAGATTTGAAGGCTGTAAGTGTGTTAGGTTGCAATTTTGTATGTTTATAAGCCACACAGGGTCAATATCTCCTCCCCCATATCACAGGTTCATTCCTTGATTGGTTTGTTTTACTGCAAGCCACATTGCCACATCTATATTTTTTATTACATGTGTGAGGTGACGGTCTTTCTCTTGTGTGTTATCTCTGGTCCAGGAGGCACAAATGTCACTGAGCCAATACATATAGTAATATGTGTGTGTGTGTGTGTGTGTGTGTGTGTGTGTGTGTGTGTGTGTGTGTGTGTGTGTGTGTGTGCATATTTGATCAAAACAGGACTGGAACATCAGCCTTCAGAGATGAAAGGCTGCAATAGTGCAATAACCAGCTGGCCCTCTGAAGGGCATACATTGCATCTTAGGTTCAGGTCCCAGGGAAGGAAAACTTGATGTGTGAAGGCATGACAGACTGCCTATGTATAATATTACCATGCCTCTCAGTTTATCCGTGCTCAGAGAGCAGACAGGTGTTGCAGTGTCAAGCAGACAGCTCTCTTTGCACTGCTGCTATGCTACAAGCTTCTGTTCGATTGCCATTGAATTGCCATCAGAGTTACTGATAAGCTCAGGAAAACAGAAGTCATTTTTCTGGATGAAACTTCAGGAACTCTGGGGGAAATCAAAATGGTCTTCCCTTAACCCCTGCCCCCTGTGTCACACCACTCTCTCCGCAGCATCACTTGATCATTCTTGGTTATCCCGTTGAGCCTGATCTGATGGTTTTATTCTGTTGATTGATTAGCTCTGATTCTGCTGTGGTTTAGCGCTGGTGATGCACGTTATCGTCATCTACAAGGAGATACTGACTGACTGCGCCCACCTCGCTGCATCTCATCCACAAAGGAGCTCGAAATGATGTGGTTTCTTTTGGTTCAGTACAACTCATGCCTTATTTAAAGCAATTGTGAACTGAACTGATATGGAACAAGACATTTTGTGCAATTCATAAGCCTTTCTGTCATGCACTTGCCTTTGGGCAAGTCTTAAAATACAAATGCCTTATTCAACAAGATATAAATATATACGTGTACATGCATAAATCCATTAACATCGTTGCCATGACTAATTCAAAACAACTGTCACTGAAAACAGACACAAAGGCTATCTACAGTGCATAGACTTTAGATCATTTAATCACTTTTTTTCACATCTAGAATTTATTAGACTTTTGTCTGATCAAGCTGAGTCAAGTATAATGGGAATACAAAAATATCTGTTTAATAAGATTTCTGTATTTGTAACAGCTACCTCAACTGCACATTATATAACTTCATAGTGGCTTAACTGTCTATGTCTGCTTTCTTACTGTATATATCTATAGCAGTTCAAGCTGACCGTATGCTGATCACAATATAGCTTCTAATTAACCATTACTTGCATGTGGAGTGTCTTTATTAGAAGGTTTGTATACTGTCTAGCTTGTTTACATCTTCCAAATGTATATTTTATTCACCACCCAGCCCCACCTTGCTTGTCACCGTGTTCCTCTTTGAACCAAAAAGACTTGCAGCAGCAGGCGGTTATAACTCTTCACACTCTTTTTTTTGTATTTAAAAGGGGGATTAGCTCATAAAGGTTTATTTTTGTATACTTGTAAAATAAATAAATACAAGGAAACAAACAAGTACTTTTTAACATAGACGTATAAGCTGATAACCTGTATAGGGCACTGCACTTTTAAACTAGACTGTTGAACACTGTCTCCCTCTCCTTGCAAACTGCAGCAGCACATGTCAAAACAACTCTGGACATGGTAACAATTTGCAATATCCTGCCAGCAAATATCCAGTCTGGTCATATTTATGTACATCAAGCACCTGCCTTATGAACTTGAATCCGATCCCAGTCCTTTGCACACACGCTGCATGAGTGCCTTGATTCTCTGCAACTCATTAGGATCATCTTGGGAATTTAGCTTTACCCAATTGCTTTTCCAGTGTGCATTTAAGGCATGCAAAATGCTGTCTGTAAGATCTCATAATTTCATTTCCCTGATGGCTTTGCAGACCAAAGATTTCCAGGAAGATGTTCTCCCTTTTCCCTACTGAATATACAGGCAAGGAGATCTTGGTACACTTTTCATTCTGCAAGCTCGAAACTTGAATTTCCCAGAGGGGAACCTGTCAGCTTTTAAACTAGCCAGGTTTGGATCGCTTGATATGGCTGATTTAATGCACAGATAATGCAGACATTAATTTTAAACTGTTTGCACCCATGTTCAGGCATAAAAGAAAGGAGAATGTTTGATGCACCATCTGCTGTGCAACTTTTTAAAATTTATTTTTTCATTTGTGTGCCTGAGCTGTTGAGCTTCTCTTCAAAACAATCAGGCAACTCTTGTCACTCAAGCAAGACTGAACGGAAACCACGGGGTTGATTGTATTGTGTCACTCTGACACTGGCTGAGACCCGTCTTCTCTTGCCTCTGTACCTTACATTTATCGAGATATTAATTAACCTCTCAACACTTGAGCCAAGAAAACTCTCTCGATCTGAATTTGAATGGTGCATTCAATAAAAGAAAAAATATTACCACCAAGAAATAATGGTATTTTTCACATCTTTGTTACTTGTAGTCATTTCATGTGTCTCTCTGTGTTGTACTGCACAGTCTATTGTTATCAGTGCCTTTGTCTGGGCATGCAGAATTCAGCGTTGATTGATTTGAAGAAACACTAAACAATAGCATACTCATGCAATTACAGCAGGTCTCAACCAGCTGAAGTGCATTGGCAGGGTTCTATACATTGGTAGTTGGAAAACAAGACACAATTTATCTGAAAAGCATGATTTTGCAATAAATATATAAATCAGCCTTCCTGACTACTTTTTCACTGCACTTTCTATTATCAAAACAAAGTTTACAAAGTCACATGCAGTTGTGGGTGTTTATATAATACATTGTACCTGGAGGAATTAATAGTGTTAATAGTATTAATAATTGTAATTTGTAGTAGCAAAGAAATCATACAAATGCACACCGTTTACCCTGGAAATGTGAAAAGCATCTGTCTTACCTGATAAAGCTGTCTTGAAAAAAGCAAAAAGACAAGACACACAAAATCCTCAAGACTTGTGATAGCATTCTCTGGCTCTCCTGTCTCCCCCTCCGCAAACACACAGACACTCTGCTTTGTGAAATAATGTGCAGAACAAATAATTTGAGGCAACACCAAATCCACCAAGCAGCTTGCAAAAACTAGGAAAAAAGCATCTTCTGGCTGGGAGCAGGTCAATCCTTGTGGAAAGATATTTTTTCCCTCCACTTGATCTTCACAGGTATAAAATCCAGGGTAATGTGTCTCTCACTTGTGGGATTCTGTGTGTGTGTGTGTGTGTGTGTGTGTGTGTGTGTGTGTGTGTGTGTGTGTGTGTGTGTTTAAAAGTGAGCTCCACCGCCAGCTGCTTGCTCCAGGAATTCTTACGGAAGGGGATTTAAAGGGACAGCTACAGTAGGGTAGCAGTAGACTTTCAATTACAGACTGTGTAAGACAGAAGCAATATTGGTGACAGGGTGGGGGGGAAGTGGTGCTGTTAGGTCCAGGGCTATAGTAGGTTAACCCTTGCAATGCTAGGATAGACATAGAATGAATTATTGGATACAATTATTGAATTTATTGATTTTTTTTTTTTTTTCGTTATTAGGGTGAATGCAATTCTGGTGTCATTTAAGGCATTAACAATTACTAGATAAATGGTACAATAAGGGTTAATGATTTTGATCAGGGGTAAGAAAAATAAGTTTTTAAATTAAGTTCTCTCAAATAATTATCACCTCAGGTGTTACAGTTTGAACATTGTTATAGTTTTCAATTGGGAGTATATTATTAGTTATTATTTTATTTTCATAAAAAAGACACACATTATCATACATTATGTCAGGCTTTCTCTTTTTAATTGTTTGCATTTAAATCATTATTAACATTTAGAAATTATTCTCTTTTAAAAAAGGTAATTTATTGCAGGTTTTGAAAAAAAAAAAAAATCTTTCTAGAAGCATTGGAATGAAAGACCCAGGCATTTTCACAGAAGAACATCAATAAAAAGGCAAGAGATTTGTATGGTGAAGTTATGTAAACTCTAGAAGAAGTAATATATAAAGAGGGAAATCACTCACATGATTTCACAATCAAATTGCCATGGTAGTGTCGATTCATCTTCCGTGTGGGCTCAATGCTCTTACAGGACCGTTTGCCAGAGTGATAACCATGTAACGCTCTTTTTTTCAAAAAAGAAAATCGTTAAACAAGATTAAACTGTAACATTGATTTGTTTGATCTCATTATTAGTATCATCCTCTGCCCCTCCTGCACCAAAGGCATTGCATTAAAAAGACATTAGATCACATTTTAGGAATTACATAATAACAAAGCACGATATCTCTTAATGCAAGCATTTACGTTTGCGCTTTTCTGTTGGATTTTATGAAATAATAATTCTGTCTATACACATTTTTCAAACATATTAAGAATGCATGTAACTCACATGTTTGCATGTTATGCATGGGCATTCTGCATGCATTTAAAGCAGGAATGTGCTAGAAAACTATATGTATAACTAAATATCACAAATCCTAACTACACACTTTAACATGTTAACAAATACCTAACACATGGACCACAATTGCATGGAGTTTATGGATGAGCTAGCCTAGAACTGTGCAGGCAGGGCCCTCTTTGAACAAGCCTTTGGTAGGGGTCTACAGCAGGGGCCTCCAATGTGTCACTGTTGGTTTGTGTTTGTTAAAGTTCTGCACACAATTATTTATAAGATCATTCTGAACACCTCCTCATATTCAAATCAAGTTTAGTTTTGATGACATTTTTTAAGCAACATTTTTACTATAATCTATGATATTACAAAAAAAAGGGGTCAGCATTGGGACATTTCAATAATGTGTCTAACCCACTATATACAACTCCCTTTGCTTATCTTATTATGGGCTTGTCTAATGTCTAGACTTTGTCTCCTCCTCCTCCTACCCCTTTGCAGTTGTAATCTTCTTTGCCTGTCTTATGAGCATTGCTGGAGAATGCATCTAAATGATGGGGCACTTGATTCACTGTAAGTCTTTGAAATATTAATACACAGATTTAGGTCAGAGAGTAGAAGGGTATGGAATGGGTTAGGTAGCCATATTGTCAAATAATTTGGATCCTCTCATGGGCCAGTTTTGAGATTAACAACCTAATGGGACATGCACTGATGGGCCGAATGTTCTCCTCTCGTTTGCATTTTTCTTAACGGGAGTTGCCGTACATTTATCCAATCACAATGAAAATCAACACATGGTTTATTCATACTGCCAAATCAAATCAAACTCATTGTTATCTAAACAGCAGCTGGCTGATCAATTATAAAGGACCCTGTATGCAGATGAGCTCTTTCAATATCTTTGTACGATTAAGGACAATGCATAAAAAATTGCAAATTGTGAAGACAATAGGAAATACTTAATAAAGTAACCCAGCATATGCCCATGTATACATTTATATTTATTGGCAGGCCTAGTGTACAGTAGGGGTGTCTTATTTTTTTAAAGAAACACTATAACATTTCAACAGGAATGTGAATGAGTATGCATTTATCAAATGCCTTTCTGTGCCCTCCATCTATTGGTGAAACTATGAATCAGTATATGAGTATACATAGGGTTCTGTTCTGTACCAAACCCGGTTTGTGATCTTAAACAATGTATGCAATGCAGGACATGTGGTGCACCTACGAAACTAATTTTCATGAATCACCAGGCTGAGTTCAAAGGTTTAAATGATGGGGGAGCTGGATATGGTCCAGTTCAGACACCTCTGTATCAAGGAAGCTTGTAGCTGGAGGTGACTTCCTTTAGAATATAAACAAATATATATATATATATATGTTTAATACACAATTTTCAAACAAATGCAAAGTTTCCCTTATGATAGTTAGCTGTGGATCTTAATAACATAGCAAAGGCCACAGACAAGTATGGTAAAGCATTATAAAGCACAAAAATAATCATGGGAGAAGCATTCAATCACATGACTCCTATGAAACTTTGTAGTGTGAATGTCTAAGCCCATCATGGGCCCCAGTTTCCACCACATTCTCAAAACACTGGAATGGAGGGAACCATTTCCAAGCAAGGATAGAGGTTTTTAAACAACCACCAAAAACGTAAACTGTTTACGATATTTTCATATCCTCTGTCGCTGTAAGCAACCAGCAATCACTGTGTCTCCTGTGAGTCACATGATTAAGTGATTCTCCCATGATTCTAAGCAAACAGAAGTCCACGCCTTAAGAAATACACTTATAGTACATCACTTCAAAGTGCAGTTGTTTCTTAAACCACTGACATTAACAAAAAAGATTACAGAAAAACACAAGTATTCATTTTAGGATGCAGTGTTTGATTCAATGCAGTTCCATTTTAACAGTAAGTCTGTGGTATGGGCGTAAATCACCCAGGCAAAATATAAAACCATAAAAAAACCCACAAAGTTTAATTCTAAAATACCATCCTTTGAGGACAAGCCCATCAATTGTATTCCCAGCAATCACGGTTTTCTCCACAAAAGAGCTGGGATAAATGAAACCTATAAAGTGTGTGTCTGTTCATATTTAAACACCTCATACATAAACATGACATTTACCCCAAACCTTCAATACCATTATGCTTTCCCGTGTATATTTTAAATTTCCACTAACATTAAGCAACGTTGTAAAATATGAATAAAAAACTATCTTTAAAAAAAGAAAAAATGTGTCAAAATAACTTAACTTCGATAAAGTGTAAAGAAAGATAACATTCCTTGTGCTGTGTGCTGATCGTATATAATGGGTAATTCAGGCTGACAGAAGCTGACTTTTTCTAGTAAGCTGAAATACATTTATTTGACTATAATGGCAGTTGAAAATGGCATAGAATTCTAGTGGATGTTAACATACAGAATGGACAGAAGGGCCAATTAAATAATGTCCATCATATGGGCAATGTCATTATTACAGTTCAGTTAGCTTTGGCAGAGAGATAAGTGTGGGTTGTGTAAAAAGGGGCATGGTTTTGTAAGAGTCACTAAAACCTAAACATGAGACACAAAGGTTGTTGCGATTCCTTTACAAAACCATTTCAGATGGGTCTACTAAATGTCTCTGTATGCACGGTCAAATTTAAAATAAGGTTTTGAAAAGTTTTCTTGAAAAAAACACTATTTCTATATTTCAAACACATGGCAGCTTCAGATGCTTTTTGGTTAAAGCCCAGCTAGAATACAATAATTATAAGTTGTTTCAAATGAATACTAGTGGCGTACATTGACTTATTTAATTGTAATGGATTGTATTCAAAGCTATTGTAGTTTTGCAGTGTTTATATTGTACTGTCTTTGGTGTGCAATAGCACGCCATGAAATGTTAATTCCATTTTAAGTTGCTCTGGTCCTTTATTCAGGCTGCCACCCAAGACTTGCTCAATACACTGTGAGGGCATTCCCCCAACAAATTAAACTGCAAACAGGTTGCTGTCACACAAACACAAAATAACACCCTATAGCAGATGGCAGACCTGCAATAGTGTGGTATGGTTCCCCCTAACCATGTGATAATCTGAACCAACGTCAATACTGCAGTTTGCGGTTTCTGAATTCACATAGCACGTAGAGAGAATCATATTCAACCGTTCAGAGAATGAGTTGTCACTTTGAAATCCGATAGTGAATTAAGGTTTTATAATTGTGACTTAATGTTTAGGTTTATGTGTAGCATGGGTGTTCCTGGAGCATTTGTCTTTTAGACGAAGCATCATGGTGCATCAGTACTACAATATAAAGCTTGCGAGGTTTTCAGGCAGGAAATCTATACCATCATTAATACAGTTCCCAGTGCATCGCATTTATTCTCTGGTCAAACTACAAGCCAATTACTGGCAAGTCCCCATCAACTTATTAGGTATATAAAAAAAAAAAGATGCTCCTCTGCCTAATACATTTTGTTCACCAAGTTGAACACATCACATAGATTTATTATTTTATTCTTTGTTTTTTTTAGCAAAGGGCACAGAAGGATGAGGCTGTGCTCCAACTATTATTATTCTACTTTTTAATTTTTCTTCAACCATTGTTTTTGAGCTAAATATTTTTTTAAGATTTTGTATTATAATAAAGGTGGTTATTTAACACAAGATTGTGCTGGCTAAAACCCAGTTAATCGCAAAAATACAGCTCAGTGTTTTACTTTATTTTTTAAATCAATTAACAAACAGTGACACATTCCCATTGGCCTTTCTGTTGTTTAATGATTTCAGGAGTCATGTTACTTTGTGTAACACAGACTAGCCAATAACCTTGCTTACTTATATACTATATTCAAGTCCATATCTCCAAAAGTTAATGTTTCAGCTGACAGTTAAACTTCTTTAAGGAACCATCAGTGGAGGTTGCCTGTGTGTTTGCTTTGAAAAAGGTTGTCTGAGCATCAACTAAAACATTAGCCTGGGGATTTGACTCTCCCTTTCATAGATGTTCTTTTAATAATAAAAAGGTTGTATATCGACTGCATATAACGGATCTAAAAAGCTTTAGCTTGTTATTGTAGGCAGTGACATTTATAGGGGCAACTTGCGTAACAAAGGAGAACCATGTGTACTTAAATAAAACAAAGATGGTAATTACAATATTGATACATATTTTGTAGAGTAACTATCTGAAAATACTTCAATTACTAATTAATAAATATGAAGTAAGAAACACAAGCTCACTTTTGATCACATATAAAGAATGTGCTTCTCTGCTATTTTGTTATGACAAACAGTAAATCTTTAGTGGCCCAGTGAGGCTTTGATCTAAGCTTGGAAATTTGAGCCATCAAGATTCCTAATCTTTATTTTAAGTATAGCAGATTGCTGAGTACTCTATTGTTCATATAAAAAGCACATTTGCTGCAAAGTGATCTTTTACAATATTACATATTTATGGGCCTTGAGACATTTTAAACCCATATTTTTAGATGTTGGACGAAACTATATTTATTAATCAGCCAACAATATTAATGTACATGTAAATTGCTTTGTCATACATTTAAACCTGCCAGGACTGTAATGACGAATAGAAGGTTATTAATAAAGTGAAACAAATGTGAGTATTAGTGCTTTGACTGCAATTAGTTGCAAATAATTCTAGAGGTGTGGTCAGTGATTAAAGTGTTAAGATTTATTCACATATTTCCTTGACAGATTGATATCTATCACTGCAGTACCACACAGAATAGAAACAGAGACTGTACATTATTGTTATTTTGTTTTTAAATTGGGGTTTTGCTCCTTGCAGTAGAGGACAGTTGGGAAATGTGTTTCTGCAAATTAAAATAATAGGTCTGTGCGGAAATTAGGCCGCACCAAGGGAAGCTTGTGGTTTGCAGACATCTTGAACTCTCTGAGAAGCAGTCTCTCTGGAATCCTGTGGTTTGTGTACATACTGACACTGCATATTTAAAAAAAGACTGATTTCCAATACTACCAGATAATTGGGTGACATGATTAAAGTACTTGCTAAACAATGGCAGAACGTTAGTATCTAGCTATTTAATGACTTTCTTTATCAATTGCAGTACTTTTAATTTTTAGTAGCAATTTGCATTGTGTGCCTCTATTGATATTGTAAATGCACATGTGGTTGCATGGCAATTACAGAAAATGTGAACAACTGTCCAAACATGAAATATGTGTAATAAAATAGCAATGTAACAGTTGCATTGTAAAAACAGTTTTTACAACACAATCAATTTAATATTATGCAGTGGCCCTACAATAATACACTGACTGGGTAATGGATTACCAGAGTGTTCTGGTTGTAATACAATTCAGTTATGAAAATGTTATGACACTGGTAATCTACCATTGTCTTGCACCATTGCCTGTGCCCTTGTTCTACCAGTACCCCATAGTATAGAACTACTACCACTGAAGATTCACTTGGAGGTGTTGATGTTACTAATGAACTACTGGAGACAGCAGTAGATGACAGCTTTGCATCGTTTTGTGTTTATTTGGAAGCAGATGTCCCGCATTGAATGTGATGAAAATTATGGGTAGTTGAGATGTAAGTTCTTGTAGTGCAAAAATAAATGATCTTAGTGAGTCAGGGCACAATTGCTCCCTTTAATGAGAGGTCATTAGAGCAATGTGCGATCACTAAACTAGAAGAATGAAATGGCTGTTGCTGTTTGCTTCTGGCATTGTTGTCAAGGGATCTGACTCCTAAAAAAAAAAAAAAACCCTCCTGCCTTCTCATTTAGTTGTGCCAAATTTATTCTGCTGTGGAGTTCCTCACTTCTGTACTTCTAACACACAGGACCCACCCCCCCCTCCTCCTCCCCCCTTTAAATGATGCAAGACCGATTTTGTAAATTGAAAGCACCAGGGTTGAAAGGTAATTTCATTTCCGCCTGTGCTGAGCCGTTGTGAGCTTCTCTCTGAGACTCTCGCTCTACTGGGTAACAATGAACATCTCTAAGACCTATTAATGACTCTTTAATGAGTGCAAGAAAGATGGCACATCTAGGTAAACTTTACAAGTCATCATAAAAGTTTATAATTTCAGTTTCTATATCATTGTCATGCAAGCATTGCACAAGAGGTAGAGTGAGCGTGTTGAGATGCATGTTTGTGTGCACCAGATGTTTTAAGTTACATTTCTATGTGCAATAGATATTGCTGGGTGATGCATTTTGCTAACTGATAATGCGCACCCCAGCTGGGGAAATTAAGTAAAGGTAAACAAGCTCTATAACTACTTGTTCAAACATATCTGATTGTTTTGTACAGTGTGCTTAAGACATTCACAAGGGGGGCATGAGGATAGATTGCAGTAGAACCCAGTCCAGAAGCATTGGATTGGATCATTGGATTTCAGAATGGCTTTGCATAATATCGGCCCATCACAGAACTAGAAAGTAATGTATAGTAGCAGCTGTAATAAATTGTTGTATAAACCTACCATGACAAACTTTCCTGAAGAATATGAACAGATTCTTTAGCCATAAATAGTTTAGTTTGAAAGCTAAATATCATGGGCGTAAATTCTGTCATTGGTCACCACTTCTCTCAGGCAGCGGCAGACATTAATGTGAAATATACCTGAAATTAAAGGCCAGCTGTCTGCAAAGATCACATTTTCACCAGTCCCAATGGTGGTTGTTATAGAATGGAAGGAAAGAATACAGCAATAAGCATAAAGGTTTGAACTTGAGCAGTCTGTTATTTTTTTTATTGATTTACATACAGCACAAGTTCAATGTCTGGGAAGCCCAGCGGATGTTTAGACAGAGCAAGAGAAAATTCAAACTGTCAGAACTATAGCAAGTTCAGATCCAGTGGTCTGATCAACAGAGAGATTGAATAAACATGGTTGTAAATTTCCAGCATGGATGATTTTATATTTTTTAGTAGCAATGAGATCAAGAACAGATTTTAAAAATTAGCTTCATGTTTATTGTATGAGTTCGATATGAGACAGAGCACACCCAGGGAAACAGTATTTCTTTTCTGTGTGTGAGAATATTCTTTTGAAGCACAAGCAGTGTTAAAGTGAGCTTTCCCATATTGCCCCACAAGTGTGCCTCAAGCCTTCCCTACAAACATGACCAAGCTGACCCGAGAAGAATTCAAAACGAAGCCTCCAAGTTGTGAAAGACGAGTGCATTTGCCCACTGTGCGGTTGGTGTACATTCAGTTGGAGGGAAAACATTAACAGTTCATGAACTCAGATAAAGATTTAATTGTCAACCCATGCAGTGCAATTGTACTATAAGTTTGTGGCCAGCCCACAACACTGGGCATTTCAATGAAAGAGTTCAGGATTTTAAATTAGATCTATATTGGCAGGGCTTTAATAGGCAAAAACAACACAAGCAAGGCAAGCAAGTGTAAAATTGTATTTACCCAAACTGTATTTACCCACGATTTGGCTTAATTACGATCAACCTAAGCTATCTAATGACCGAGCTGCAATTTACACACAAACATATACCTCAGCACTGCATCACAGGTGGAGGTGTTTTAAAGGATGGAAGATGTTTTATTTCTGTTGCTTGGTTCTGGTCATACAGTTATATTAAACACAGGTGTAAATTTCAATGTAAAAACAGGGGTCCAATTACTGTCATGAATGGCCATGCCAATCTAGGTACAATGAAATAAATTACTTTACAATCTGGATTGAGATTTTATTGGTTCAACTAAACCACTTAAAACACACTTGGAACACAGACCATGACTGGAAGGGCCACCTTTGGCCACCCTTCATTAAATATCCTTAAATCCTTACATACATTTGGATGAAGCATCAGATTATGACAACAAGAGTTTTTTAAAATCTCAATAGGTTTTGACATGTTAATGTATTCTCTTACTAACTCTGAAGGGTATCAAACTTTTTACTCAAGTGTTTAATCCGGCTGTTTTTTTTTTTTAATATCGTAGAGCTTGCATCATTTCTTCACGATCCAGAGTCCTGTGTTCAGAGGGGAATTAAATTGTAATTTGTTTGTCTGTGGGAGAGAAGATTTAAACAGACACACTAATTGCAGCCTTTTCCTTCATACACCACTAAGCTAAATTTAAATAACTGAAAACTGGCAACTTTCATAGATGTGATTCTTTGTGTGAAAATATCCCTTGATACAAGTATGGAAAAAAGGGCATACATTCTCATTAACAGCTGAATACAATTCCAAATTGACAAGAACTGTGTTTGAAATGTGCTAATGGATGCATGCTCTACAATCGATGATAAGCACGGATTCCAGCTGTTTTGTAGATTGAGGTACAACAAAGTACTTTACATACAGATCTTTATAAAGCTGGTTACTACGAAAACTTCAGTGGGCCCAGTTAATTGATACTATGGACTTGTTGACCTGCACTCAGATCTCAAGGCTTTCAAAGAGTGATATTTCTATTGTACTATATTATGAGCATGAAGGTCCTTGTCATTGCAATACTGTTTTCAGCATGTTTTGATTAGCCAGTGTTCAAGTTGTGTGTAAAGGTTTTTTTTTTCCTGTTCTTCAGTTGACATGTAATTAAGAATTTATTCTACGCCACTAGCAATGGCTACTTGATCAACCCATCAATGGCCATCATAAAAGTCTTTATACAAGTCAAAATTCTGTTTTATCACAAGTGAATATATGGAAAAAGGTATGCTTAAGCCTAGATTAAATACTTGAATTCAGAGAATTGCTATCCTTGTATTCTCAATCTGCTTAGCAACGCAGCGTAATTTGGAAAACTGTCATTCAGTCATTGGATTGAATGAAAGCAAGACAGATTACAAAATGAGATTACCAAAAAATGCAGTCAGCAGCATTGAATACAAAAAAAGTTATTTGATAGTCGCTCTCTTGACACCAATGGTCCCAGGTGGGCATCATGCTTGCGTCCATCTCTTCAAAAGGGATACAAAAGCATTCAGAAAATCAGGAATGAGAATGAAGGCTTTAGATTTATATATTAGATTTATATATTAGATTTATATATTAGATTTGTATTTCTTGAGCATCTAAAGGGTGGGAGACTCCGGATGCTCTGTACACCATCTCACTTACATAAACTGGTGTCTACTCAAAACATCTAAACAGAGGATGGTTTTGAATACCTCTGCCATTAAATTATTTTGAAGGGTTGGTCCTGCAGTAAGTTTTTTCAAGAACTATCGAATAATGTTGACGTTTTATTAAAATGTTTTTGCTTTTCCATAATGAGCCTTATTTTGCTATGTTGAATTCTGCTGACAAGTCTATTCAGTACTGCCACTGTTCAGATCAATTAAACAGACCTCCTAGAGTGCTCAATATATTTAAATTATTCTCTCTTAATACAGTGCCATCACCAAACTTAGGGTGAGGTAGTTCTTTCATCTCTTCAAGCGAGAGAGAGAGACATTTTCATTCCCTGACAATTAAATAAAATGAATGTGTAACACAGAACAGACACTGAAACCTTCCCTGTATTTAAAATCTCAATCCTGTTTTTTTTCTAAGAAAACTGCCTGCACTATATTAAACATAATTATACCCTAGATTTTTTTTTTAGGAGCTGAAAATGAGACATTTCCATTATCCACACTTCTTCATTCTTGGGTTCTCAAAGCTGGTAAATGTCTATTCTTTCCAGAGCAAAGATTGAATAACTTGTATTTGCTACATACTCTCAGTCATGGAGAACTGTGGCTGAGACATTTCGCTCTACTCCAGTATTGTCTTGGGGTTTCTCAGAATTCTCGTTGTCTCAGACTTATAAACCAGGCCATTTTTGGTTCCCTTGTGTGCCACCCCCCCCTGACCCCGGACACAAATTTATAAAATAATAATACTGTCAAACATATTCTGAGTCTTATGTAAAGCAGTGTCTATTTTGTCTGAAAATAAATCTAGGGCAGACGACAATGACTTAGTTCAAACTTGTTTTGAAACAGATTGCTAACAAAAATAGATATGTTGGCTTATCATAGAACAATCTCAGGGGATATCTGATAACGTCAGCTCACCCACTCTGGTCATTACATTCGTTCAAGGAACAGGCCTGAGACAGTTAAACATACTGACAGCCGATCTGTATACAAAGGTGGGCTAATCATAGGATGCAGAGAAAAATATGTAATCTGTGCAGAAAAAAACTAAATAATTTAGCAAAAATACCCCACACAGCAAGTGCTCTCTGTTTTGCAAGTGCTTTCAGCTTGCAAGTTTTTGACCATTGACCTACAATAGAAAGTAATACCTAGGCACCTTGACATCTGTCATAAGGGCCTTTATGGCTCACTCTGGAGAATAATGGGGGACTAAATCATTAGGGGAGGGGGAAAATGTTCATTTGACAATAACCTTTCATTTGCACCTTCCTCTTCCTTACATGAAAAGGAAGAAAACAATTTAATGCAACAATAATCAAACAAAGCTAACTGTTTAATCCATTACCGACCTACTCATCTCTATGGCAACCAAGGGCCCTTAAAGCCCCCAGCCCTCAATTAAATTTTTATCTGACACTTATACAGCTGCCTTCTGTTGTGGGTTACATGGAGGATGGGGATGTTGGGAGGCTTGATTCACATTTAAAATCTTATCAAATTCCACCAAGAATTAATTGTGCTCTTGTCATCAACAAAGGAGGAATTTTCTTTTGAAGACAAAAAAAGCCTTTCCTGTTTTGAAATCAGGGATGGAAAAAGTCCCTTGTCTACAGCAAAGCGGCCCTTGAATATATTTTATAAAGAACCTCAGGAGATTTGCCTCTTTAGAAAGCAGGCACCCCACATATCACATGATGCCTTAGTTAATTAATGACCTTTGAATTCCCATTGAATATTAATATATTTAATTGTAACTGTGAAAGAAACGTTTTGTTAGTTTTTTAAGAATTTTCCATATTGTAATATTTTTTCATCAACAGGTTTTAACATTCTGTAAAAGCCCCATCTCAGGACTGGTTATTTATGACCTTCAGTGTTAGTATAATGACTTTTAGAGGTTATAGAGACTGCTTTGGTTTGTTCAGTTGCCAGGATTTATTAGACTTATTTCAGATAGACTGGGATGAATATCTGTTTTATAAGGAACCGGAACAGATCGTAAGTGAATGTGTGGGAGGAATATGTTTTGTGTTGTGTTGAGATATAACCTGACTCTGGTTTAAAATTGTTACAGAATTCCAGGGACCATGCTGATTACATTCCTGCTACTTCAAAGCTGCACAACCAAAGCTCCAAATCTCTTGAGACAGAACAACAGAGCACTGTGTTATTTTCAAAGGACATCTACCTGGCAGGCAATATAATAAATCTTGTTGCTCTGTAAGCACAACAGGCTTGGTGCCATAAAAATGCCTTGTTCTTTCTTAGGTTTTAGCCCACTCAAAACATAAAATCTCAGTTTTGATCACTGTATCCTTTCAATTGATGGAATTTGTCTTACCCATCTCAGCTGCCACCTTCCACTGTTATATTCCCACCCCTGAACTCTGCCTCCTGCCAGCCAGAGGAAATTATTGCAGCTGAGGGCCTCCCCATTGGAAACTGTTGCCAACACAAATGTATCTGCCATAGTGTGTAGTTCAGGCTCAGTCTTGCTAATTGTGACAGAGTGAGGTGTCCCCGCCTCCATCAGGCAGGCTGACCAGTCATGCTATGTGAAAATGTGGCTGGGCGGGTCTAAGTCTGACCTGATTGGAGGGAACTTAAAAAGCCTGAGAGAATGTAGCCAGGCTAAAGTGGGTAACTGATTGCCAATTTAGCAAAGCCATATGAGGGATAGCCTTTAAAGGCTGGAGTATTTGTTTAGAATTTTTGCTTAATTCTTTATTAATTTATTAAGCAAAGAGACAAAGGATAAACAGTAAACTGTGTACGCAATAAATGGTTCATTAAACATTTACCTCAACGTTTAGTGGAAAGCTATTTAAAACAACCACCAAAAATGGTGGTCTTTATAGAGAGATGGGCAGAACTGAGACGTTCCTTTGACTGAAAGAGAGAAAGCAGCATAAATGGCAAGCAGGACTTCATAAGTAGACAGTCACAAGTGAGTTCAATGTACATTTATATTGGATTTATTTCTAAATCCTTTGATTTCTCTGTGAGATACTGTATCCTTGGGTACCTAATCTGGCATATCCCATCACAAAGCCTGCTATCTCATGGCAGGGTGCAGCCCATCCTTCAACCTTGCCCCTTTCTGACTTTAAACCATTGAACTTTAGTCCTATTATATTAGAGGCATCTGTAACAGGGGAATGTTTCAATGGTATAGGCGCAGGCATTAAAACCAGGGAGGTTCCAGAAACTCAGGATGAGGTCTATGAGAAAAAGTTAGAAAATCAAGAACAAAGAGCAAATACACCGTAGGGAAACATCTTACAACAATTTTTACGTTTGACAAGAGCTAGCTTTATACAACTCGTAACAAGTGGATGCATTAAGAAGAGGACACCGCTTGTACCAGTGTCACCCCCGGCAAGATAGAAAATGCATTGTACAGCCCCCGCCAAACAATGTTAGATTCAGTTTAGATTCACATTGCCGCCGCTAACAGCAATTGAAAAGACCAAGTGATCATAATGGCATGTAATAAATAATTCAGGGAAAGCTGCCTATTTTAATATTGAGAATTAAGTAGAAACCATCTTATATTGGTAGATGTTCTGTACAAATCAGCTCCAGTGCAATGGGTCTGAATTGTGGAAACTTAATTCTTAAAAGGGGTACCATGTGATGTCGATGAGAGAAACACAGGAAAGCAGGGCAGTATGGAGTGTGTGTGTGTGTGTGTGTGTGTGTGTGTGTGTGTGTGTGTGTGTGTGTGTGTGTCTGTTAGAAGGGTGACGTTATATCCATTTGAAATAAATGACCCCCCCCCTCAGGAAGCTCCTGACTGTATGCATGGAAATTTTGGGATTTTGAATTTTTGTTTGGTCGACACTATCTCAGTCAAGCAGAGCTGCAAGCTAATTTCCATTTAGCTAATTATGAGTTATTTTGTTTTTATTGGTAGTGAAAAGTGTAATCTTTTGTCAGTTGGGGTTTTGCAAGGGTAAAGCTAGGCTCAGTTTAATGCTCTAAAACAGCTAAATGTCTTAAGAGGCAAGTCCTGGGTGTCATTTTGCATGCTGTGTCTCCATCCGCGGGATAAAACCTAAACGATTACACAACCGATGTACAGTAATTAGCCATGAAAGTGTTCATACAGAGAATGTTGGCCCTAATTAAATGTTTTTTTAATTACTAAAGGCAGTGAAAGATCAATGGAGCCCCATTTTGTGAACTGTAGCTATTGAAAGTTAAATTGTTTTTCAGTTTTGATGCAATAAATGGCTTTAATAACATACCACATCTTGATTGGAATCTATAGTGACCAACTAAAAAGGAACTAATTTTTTGATGCTCCTTTAGACATGGGGGGGTTCATTTCAAATCAATTAATTAGTACTTTTAACCATATAAAACCAACAACAAATTTCAGCTGCTTCAAAATACGGTCCTTGCTGTCTGTTTTACAGACTTTTAACTTACTCAAACTTGTTTCTCTTTTACAACACTTAGCACCCTAATACAGGACGATTCACACATGTCCATGCTAAACCTGCACCTATAACATATCTACACCATTTAAATAATGTATGGTCATCGCGTTTTGAAAGCGTAATGGTGAACACAGTGAATGGCAATCACTTGTTTCCATGCATATTGATCGAGCATTGCTTAGGTAGTGTGAATAGGGCATTAGACAGTTTTGTTCATTGGGCTCAATTAACGAAAATTAACAGTTGATCATCCTATGGCGACCACACCACACCCAATAACGTATACCTCCTCAAAACAAACAGCTCACATTTATACCACATAACAACACTGATAAAGACCTCTTGTACGTTTGTCTAAATGTATTACCAAGTTTCTTTTTAGTACTAATATAAAGGTAGAATGTACTAGCGATAGCTTTGATAGAAATAAACAAACAAAACCCAAGCAAATAAATAAATGAAAGTAAAACCAAGAGCCCCAGTTTCACAGCTTTTTTTAACAGCAGTAAGTCTTTGGAAGGATTTGTTGCTGGCTCGGTTTTAGAGCTGTCAGGAGGCATGACTACAGGCTGACAAATGTCATCATTACTGGAGGGTGCTTAGCAACAGCAAGTATCTGAGAAGGGAGAATGGGCTAATCTACAGTGCCCACCATTCCTTTATAAATATGTGCTGTGGTATACTAACAGCAAAGTACAGTAAAGTGTCATAAAAGCAAATTACCATACACATTATATACAGTCGGCAGGGATTCTAATTTTAATTACCGACTATCGTCATGACTCTCTTTTTTACTACCTCTACAGTACATTGACCACCAGCAGTTCAGTACCGGCAAAGCCTAGTCAGTTCTGTCTACAGGTCTTGCTAGCTATTTTTTGCCGGGTAAGTGACGTTGTGAAGCTTATTGTTTCCAATTTAGAAACAGCTGGTCAGCGAAAAGCACCCATTTCCAACATCACCTGCCACTCTTTAAATAACCACAAGCTGACTCACCTTCACCCTGTCTTGCTTTATTATTAACCTCTGTATGGGGTCCTGCTGTGTCTGGAAAATTCTACCAAACTGTACACCTTGCATCACAATGTAAGAGTTAGAGACTGTGCATTATAACCTGTGTGTTAAAGACCTCTAATCCTACCTTTCCACTGACTCATTTATACGGAAAAAAAGTGCAATATACAGACATGGCACCGCATAGAACATTACCTGCGCAAATATTGCATGAGAGATGAAAGCAAGGGCCTGATTATTGGTGTCCAAGCCTAATTACAATACGAACACAACTCCTCTCTGTGGATACATTCTGCTTTAACATTTTCAGATAATAACATTTGGTGGAAGACACATTATTGCATTTGCTCTGAAAAAACAGAATAGCAAGAACAAATGCTAAGCTGTGTGTATTACTATCAAAACTTGATTATGTATATGATTAATAGGTCTCCTGACAATAAATAATAAATACTGTAAAACTTCAAACAATTGCCAGGTCTTAAATAATAGCTCTTATTGCGCCGGGTCTGCTTGTGAATATTGTAAATAAACGGCAGAGGCGTTTAATTGAAGTTTTACTGTAATAAAACAACCTTAGTTTATGAGAAAGGGTCTTTTAGGAAGGGTCTCTCAAATCCATCAGTCCATTTATTACTATTTGGGGTTGTTAATGCTTTTATTCTTTTGACCTAAACCTTGATGCACTTTGATGTTTCCTCCATATAGAAGAGTATAACTATCTGATTGATCGACTCATATATTTTTTATGTCTGCACCAGCCGAACTGAATAGTCCTTTCGCTATTCAATGCAGATCAATTACTATCATTTCATTTTATTTGGATTAACAGTTGTCTTTTTATGATTCATTGCCGCTGTTCACTAAATTGAATGAAAAGGTGTATTTTTTGCACAATGTAAGGTTGAGGAACTGTGGTTGCTCATGAATCTTTTTAAGTTGCTCCAGCACTGTGATCTCTCTCTCTCTCTCTCCACAATGTACCATGGCAAAAATAAAATGATTAGTGATAGAGGGATACACATGTCATGACTGTGTGAGCATTGCTTATCCAAATAAACCCATCATCTTGGTAGTGGAAAGGAAATGTATAGTGGTGTTTCTAATGAGGTTTTATTCTGTCTCAGCCACAGTTTTATTTATTTAAGAAGCTCATAAATGTATATTAGAATGATTCCTGTGTAAAAAAAAAGCATCATTTGGAATAAAAAGTATTGTCTCCATTTTGTGATCCTACAAACGGGCTGAAAGATGTCATATGCTCATATGGTAGCGTTCACAGAAGGCTAAACGAGTATCGGTGATTTTATTTTAGTGTAAAGCTGATTAAATGATTTACAGATGATGACAGCCGCTATTACAATGGTCTCCTGTGTTGCCCTGTCAGTTGCTTTTCAACAATCCCATTACAGAAAGTGTAAGAGGAATTTTATTAGGCATAATTGTATTTTTTTTACAGAAAACCAAAGTTTAAACCATTTTCCTTTAACATAGTTCTGAAAAACAGTGTACAATACAAGTGTAGGCTGGATAATTGTCTTACTCTGCCTCTGTTTTTTGGTAGAAACCTTGTCAGAATTGTTTTGTTTTTTTTCTGTTGGAGTTATATTATTATATTGAGCCAAAGGAAAAAAAAAAAAAAAAAGAATTGGGAATGTAATTAAAATTGGTAAAATATGTGTCTCCATGTGCACATAGAATCATTTGAATGCATCTCCAGACTTAGCTTTCACTGTGAATTAACTCAACAGTATATTTACATTACAAAATCTCTTAGCTTTTCACAATTCTCAAAACTTACTGGACCGTTCCTTGTAGGGCTGTATGAATCAGGTTCCTACAGTGGAACGAGATGAAATTAGCTGTCTTCTGATTGTCTGCACATCATTTTTAATCAACAAGGTACTGTAGTTTAAATTCAAATCTTAACAGTTTTAAAACTTTACACCAACACTACTGTAACTCTAGAGAAAATTATATATAAAAAGTAAAATAGGCAGTTTTATTAAATACCTTCATCAGTGCTATGGGTTTATCTCTTTAAATAATAACCCTTAAAAACTATAGTGCCTCCTGTAGATAATAAACCGCACCACTATACACCAGGGATGTATTTCTTTACAGTAATTGATTAATTTGAGATAAGAAAACACTCTTACAATACTAAAACAAACAAACTACTGTAATTAAAACAATTCAAGGGACCATATTGCAAAGCAAGGACATTTTTACAGAGAAGAATGAAGACATTTTAATTGTATATAACTAGCCAGAACCTATATAGAGCAATATTGAACTACTCCTTCTTGCAACTAAGTTTTTTTTTTCTTTGCTGCTTTTTAACATTGTATTTTTGCACCTCTTAGAAAGTTTGTCTTGGCACTATTTTGATCATCAGTGTGTAGGAGGAATAAATACTTAATGAACATTCACATTAATGAAGATAACTGACAAGGGAAAGTGTGCTTAGTCATCATTGTGACTGATTTAAATACAGCAAAGTAAGTCATGAAGTATTCTGTTTATATAGTAAGTATGAAAGAAGGGAGTATGTTTTAAAGCAAACAGATTAAGAGGGAACTAACTACATTCCTTATAACAAGCTCTTCATCTGCTCAGCAACGGTGGATTTGAATGAATGCGAGATCCAGAATAAAAAAGCTTGTATGAAATCATTACTGTTACTGAAGACTAGAGTAGACATGGTGATATGAAGATATGCCTCTGTATCGTAGTTCCTTACATTATGATTGAGTGTTTGAAGCTAGGTATAAATGAATGTAGAGAAACAAACAAACAAACAAACAAAAACAGACAGACCATCAAGTCCTGGGATTCCACACACAGGTGGATATGCTGCTGATTCTGGGGGTGCTTATAAATAAACCCTGGTGATTCACAGGTTAGGAGAAGTTGATTGTGCACGCAGTCCCCGGGAGACAATGACGGATGGGCCTCTGTTAAAACTATCTGGCTGCCGGGAAGCGCCTCCTGCTGCTACACCCAGCCCCGTTGCCCTTTTCCAGAATGCCGAAGAGAAGGCTCATAACTCAGACGCAGATTGGACAGGGAGCCAGCATCATTTAAAACTCGCAGCGGCTGATAAAAGCGATGCCCTTGAGAGGTGTAGTTGACGCAAACTGCTGGAGGATCGCTTAACCTCTTCCATACTCAGATCTACTTTAAACAACCTATTATCACTAATACACTCTCCACAGACACTGAACTCAGGCCTAGAAAGACTCGCATAGAAGGGTAGAGCTTCACATTTGAGATGAGACTCTCAAGAGTGGCTTGGCAGACTATGGAATAGCTATGGAATAGCTGATCAAATTGTAGTACTTTTATAAGTCAGACATGAGGTTAGATCGATTCTACATAGATCAATAGAGATAACGGAGACTTTAAAATGTGTTGCAACACAGAAAGGTTTTTGCTGTTATGCGCCCATAATGAATCCTTAAACTAAAGACCCCCTGTTTTTTCAGTACAGGTATAGCATAAAAATGTGCTTCCCGGAACAGAACAGCTTCAAAACATATCTAGCAATTAGTGGGTTTTAATACCTTAATGAAATTACTAACTTATTATTTTTTTACCTTTCCAATACACCTTTCTGAATACAGCCAAAGCATTTGTTTTATTGTTCAATTAAGAAACCTGCATTATCTCCTTTTGTTCCAATGACGTCACAAGAAACATATCCCTTCTCTTTCATGACAACAGTACTCAATAATACGGCACCCTTTCATTAACTCTCTTGTGCGTGATTAAATGCACAGCACTACTGTAAACGATAAAACTTTTAACTCACTCTACAAACTAACAGCTACGGAAAAAAAGAAAAACAGATACTAAACAAAAACAGAAACTGTAAAAAAATAAAAGCCAGTACAACTCTCACTTCATGTAGTACAAAATGTCCAACCTTGATAAAGAAAATGCTAACACTGTACAAAAGTGATCTATATCTTCTCCACTAGTCAAGCACAGAAAGTACCTGAAATAAAATTGAAAGATATACAAAACACTATAAATTAAAAAAAAAAAAAAATTAAAAAAACATAGCCGAGTCTAGCACGCAAGCATATTATCTCTTGGTCTTGCGGACTAATATAAATTATTATATTCCAGCTTTGCTCTCACAGGTTATTTATACCATTCCCTTCATTGAATACTTTACCTTCCATTTGTTTCACTAGTACATGCATGTGTAACAGGGCAGAGCATCTGAAACAATATTCAAAAGACCCGGGCCCGTCTGCATTCGTGGTTATAGAGCTTTTAACCTCACCTCCCTTACAGAGAGATCAGAATAAGTACTGGCAGTGCATCACACAGCACTGACCGTTATGTGTACAAGCGTACCATGGAGCATTTGATACCCTTGAAATGTTTATATATCAGGGTAAATGTCTGACAGTGTAGTGCAGTTTAAGGCAGAACGAAAGTGTGGTAAAGCTTGCAGAAGTGTGGTATAACATGATAAACATGGAGTATGACTTGCATTGCCTTTTGCTATACAGGGGCATCACCAAGGCACCCCTTGACAGCACAGTAGCCTTTTTCAGAACAGCTGATTTCAGAAATAAGGACCAAAACACTTCTCATATAATAACTAGAGGATGCATTAGTGTACAGTACTTTATAAGAAAATTGTCTCCATAGGTAGTAGAGTAGGAAAATCTTGAAGAGCCTTTTTCAGAACAGCTGATTTCAGAAATAAGGACCAAAACACTTCTCATATAATAACTAGAGGATGCATTAGTGTACAGTACTTTATAAGAAAATTGTCTCCATAGGTAGTAGAGTAGGAAAATCTTGACTCTTGAGTTTATGCAATCATTAGATTTTTTTCTCATCATACACTTGTCATGTCTCATAGTTATCACTTCAGCATAAGCACAGGGAAAGCTGCTGAATTTACTAGGCTTAAAAAAAATAACAATTTGAATTGATCTAGTCTATGTGTCAGTTATCTTATCTACTGCATCAATCTTTTTTCTGACTCACCTTCACCTATTGCATGTGCAAATGTATCCTTCAACCTGTCCATCTATACGTAAATCTATGGATCCTTCATTACCTGTCTATTTACATGTCATTCAGGTTAGCAAGTGCAGTACAGTGAATGTATTTCTCACCAACCTGACAGGTTTTCATGAGTGGAAATGATACTATGATTTATATACAGGGCCCTGAAGTAAAAGGCTTCTGTCTTTAAAAAGAAAACCTTCATGTGTCTTCAGCTGTTACTTCATGTCCCTGGGGACTTTGGCTGCCAAGACAGAGTCCATTTCAGTTTAATTATCATCTTCTTGATGGGCAAATGTGCAACAGTGTTGCACTGCGTGTTGGCAAGCCCCAGGAGGACGGTAATTGTAGGTTGTATGTATTCTTGAAAAGGCATGAATGAATGCTATGCATGCATCCCTATGTAAATGCATTGATGCATTGAAAGAAGAATTACCGCACAGAATCAATAGCCGTACTGTAAAGTCATGCCTAAAACTGATTGGAAAACTAACACAGTAAAAGTCACCTACACTCTTATCTGACATCGTGCATACCTTTTTGTCAAGTCAGTCTTGTCCTTGCAGCACACCTTTCCCTTATTAACAGTGAACAGAGTATATATGTCCAAGGTGGGATGTGGAGTAAAATACCTTATTAATGGTAAATGCTCTGACTTAATTGTACAATTTTTCATCAAGCTGCTTGGTGTTTACTTGCAGAGCATAGCTTTGAAAGAAGAAGCCTGTGGTTTAAAGATAGGATATGGAATGGTTTTGTGAGGTACGCTAAAACACTTCACTGCCTGTGGTTTATTTGTATCCTGCCAGAAATTATTATCTCAGTGTTAGGACTGCTTAAATGAAGGCACATGTAGGCAGTGCCTAAGGTGCATTGTTTTGACAGGACAATTAAACAAAGGAAAAGGTCTAATGGGTATAGCTTATTCTAAAGCAAGTTCCTTTTCTGCATTAAACAGGCACTGCTGTGTTACAGATTCTGAAGAGGTGTGCACCCAGCGTTCACCCCCTACGCAAGCTCAGTTAATTACATAATAGGTTCACTACATCATCACAGCTGAGACAAGCAGAAATACACTTGCAGCATCCCATGCTAGTGGTATGTTAATGTATGTAACTTGTAGGGGGTCATAATCAAAGCTGGAGATGCAGTTTTAGCTTGCATTGATGAAGGCAATAGAATAGTACTGAATGGAAAAAATGATCAATTTAAAGAAATAAAGTATTAACGTGTTGATCGGAGAGGGACGTAAGGGACTGAGAAAGAAAAGGAAAGTTAAGTTAAAAGTAAAGAGTGCGATAGGAAGCGTGGATATGGTTTTAACGGTGGACACTTGAAAGGGATTTTAACATCACTTTTTTAATTCCAAAAGGACTGTCTGTCCTTAAATGGGCCATGATCTGTTGCTCTTTCTTTTTTCCTTCCACCATAAGAGTCTAGGGATGACAATCATCTGTGTGCCCTCCTGCCCAGATAATCCCATTACAAATCAGTCCTTTGTAAAAGTGGTTTTTATTTAAAAGTGGACTGCGCTGAGCACCAGATTAGTAGCAATCTGCTTTGTAAGAGAGGACCTGAAATCCAAACCTGCTTTACACCGTCTACACACCGGATGCAAATGTGTCACACGCAAACATCGCACCACGGCAAAAAAAAAAAAAAAAAAACATGTATTTTTGATGCAAGCCGTTGACACTGCCTGCGATGCTATGGGCGACACTGAAGTGACACTGAAGCGATGCAAAAAAAGATTGGGATCTATTTTTGTGATTTTGTAGGAACTGACCAATGAGGAGTAGCTTCTCTTGCGCTCCTTCAGTAAACAATGGCGGAAGAACAGATAATTCTTGCAGTATCAAAATACCTGGAGCTGTACAATAAAGGACACAAAACTTATAAAGACACGCCAGAGAGGGAGAACATCTGGTAGGTCATTTCCAGGGAACTGGATATAACTGATGCGTATGCTTCCTTTGCCTTTACTGAAATAAGTATTCTGAAAGGCTATTATGTATTCTATATTTTTAGTAGCTGTATAACAGGACTATCATACGTGTGATTTTTTTCCAGCTGATAATACAGAGGAGAGTCTCCTATCACATCGCGTGCGCCTGTCACCACTGGTGTGAAAGGTAGTGTCACAGCGAAAGTGCCATTTTATCTCAGGACAAATCGCATCACGTCCAGTGACCTTGAATGTTAATATTACATTTTTTGTCTGTGGAGTGCTTTGAATTATGATAACCTTCCCTGCTGAAGCAAAGATAAAGACATAAACAAAGACAATCAGAAGAGAAGGAAAGACACGATTAATTCAGTTTAAATGTCGAGAGTTTTCATCAAGTGTCTGTTTAACCCTAGATGTTTCCATGGTTCCAGGTGTAGGCATGGCTTCTGCTTTGAGAAACATCAACATTTTGCCTTGATGATCTTGATGAGATTTCCCATTCAAGGTGAATCAGTAGTAAACCTCTCTTTTCTAACATATATATATTTTTAACGTTTTTAGATTCATTTGCAGATTCACGAGGACTAAAATATCAAACATACACAAACACACCTGATGATGCTCTGGTAACAGATTTTCATATGTAAATAACTAGTGATAGTTGGCTGAACAAATATGACTAAAGTATAATAAATAGCAGCCCATTCAACAAAAATAAAACCAATTCACCTGCTCCTGCTCTCTGTGCTCAATCAATGCTCCTGCCCTCTTTATGAAGTGCACTGAACACATGTACAACCAACCTGATCATGTTTGTTTGTAACTGCCCAGGTTATATCATTTAATTTCTTTGTGCAATTATGTGTAGCCAAAGCAGTGCAAATTGTTGATAGTATTTTGGAATTATTGCTCATTGCTGGATCTTACAGCCATGAACCAGCTGGCATAGCAGTTTTGCACAAAAATAAACTGCCAGACCCATCCTGGCTCTGAGCAGAGGTCACCTACAATATGCAAGAGTAAAATTACTCCAGGAACCCCTTTGACTTGCTTTGCCTTATTATATCAGTGCTCCAGCTAGTCCCGCCTTTCCCTGGATTCCGGCTGGGGAGAAAACCCCCGAAGGCTCAGGGTGACCTCTGCCTTTGCTTCTTTACAAATCTGACATAGTGATGAACAATATCACATATAAACACACTGACACCACAGGATGAACAGCTATCTCTAATGGGTGGTTCAGCTCCAGATAGCTTACACAACCCAGACCAGCTAACTCCTGCAAAAGGCCAAGCTTCTTGATGATTTGCCAGTAGGATGAACAAACTCCTACCATGTCACAAGATAGTCATCCAATGAGTTTACATTCAAAATATCACTCTCAAGAACATCAGTTCTCCAATATTACTCCATTGCGTTACCCAACATTGTCATGCCTGAGCCTTGAAGACCAACTTGTTCCCATTTTTAAACCCCCCACCACAGTGTTGTACATTTGAATCCTGTTACCCCACAGCATTGTCTGCTTAGATGGAGGACTGTAGGAGCATTACTAAACTGTTTTTTTTTAAGAACTGAGCCTATTTCTCTGTAAGAGTGTTTATATATGTATATGCATTGCTATTTTCCAATGATCTAAGTAGGCCACATTTCTGAGAGTGGGCCAGTCTTAGCACAAGTATTATCTACTATGATTTATTGTCAAAATGCAAAAAGGCTGCTCCTCCAGGGAGGTTTCCTGATGACAGTGATGTCTCACTTTCTTCTTTTTCTTTCTTTCTTTTTTGTTTTGTTACTTTAATTAAACAATCCCAGCACAAGCTTCACAGGAAGCCAGATCTGCAGAGTTATTTACATCGATTCACAAGGGCTGCGCCAGTCTGTCTGTTTACCTCTGGGGATTGTCTACAACTTTGTTAGGGGGATTTTTTTTTTTAATGTGAGGAAAGGAAATGAGAACGATCTCCCAGTGGACACATACGAAGAAGGAATTAAGTGATAATAAAGCATCCAAAATCTATCCATGTAACTGTACGTCTCCAATAACTCTCAACTGCCTGACACCTAAAACGAGTTCAACCCCAGGTTCCTGACTGAGACCTTTACCCATTTCATTAACAAGGGTGCTGCTCGAGAAATAGGAATCAAATTTACTGTAATTCTTCCATAATTGCACACAGCCACAAACAGTGGCACCTCTGCACACTCAGCACTCCCCGGGTGAAGAAGCTGTCAACCTGCACAGTGTATCATATAGAAAACCTAACCCTTTTTATACTAGTTTTAGGTACCAGTAATAAGAACTAAAGCTCAGTTAAATTAACTATGAGTTAACACCAAGTTATGGAATAAATAGCTGCAAATGTCATTTTAATAGCTTTTTTACATGTTCTTACTATTTTGATTTATTTACAATCATTCTGAGTAGCTCTGGGTTCTGATGCTTCAATTTGCCTTTCGCTGGCTTTGGGCTTGTTTTGGACTTGTCTGAAGAATCCTACATGCCAGGAGTGAAAAGCCTTCATCATTCAATACAATGTGATCTTTCAGCTCTGCCCTCCTTACCTACCCTACATTTATACAGACAGAGCTGGTGAGGCTGGCAGAGCGGAAATGCTCAAAGCCAGGTAAAGACAGATTCTACAACTATAAGAAAGCAGTGTGGTCCAGAGGTTAAAGTCCAGGGCTTGTAACCAAAACATCAGCAGTTCAAATCCAACTGCTGTCACTGACTGACTCACTGTGTGACCCTGAGCAAGTCACTTAACCTCCTTGTGCTCCATCCTGTGGGTGAGATGTTAAATCAATGTCCTATTCTAAGTGACTCACAGTTAATGCACAGTTCACAGCCTATCTCTGTAAAACACTTCGTGTTGGTGGTCCACTATGAAAAGTGCTATATCAAAAAAATAAAATAAATATATTTATTATAATATACTGCATACAGCGAAGAGCCACTGAAAAAAACAAAGGACATTAATTAAGATCAAAAGTCAGAGAATTATTACATACATACTATAGAAATGCCAATAAAGGATCAATGACAGAATCAATAGCCAATGCTGTGGTAGAATCAATTGCAGATGCAGACACATTGTTGCAAATACCTATTGAGATCAATAGGTATATTCTGTTTTCAAATATGGGGGGGGGTGTTTAGACTGTACTTTTATTGAGGCTATGTCAATTAATGCACCTGAGGCTAAAATGAGCTAGTACTCATTTCTTTTCTGTGGACCCATGTAATATTGAGAAGGTTCAGTCATTACCCAGAAACATTTGTTATTAATGCATTGCATAGGCCAGCTCATCTGGTATTACCTGTGTGTTCTGTCTCTTTGGTTTTAATGAGGCTATTTTAATCCCAGTAAAGCCGGTGCAAACCCATTATGTCCAAAAGATGTACAGCTGCAGTACTGGGATTAATATAGAACCAACATTTTTTTTCCACCCACACAGATTGTTCTTGACTTGCAATCCATCAGATCATTAATACTTTCTGATCATTTCACAATTTGATCTAAGCTTGCCTTGTATGGGGTCCACATGGAGTCAAACTCATTGACTTATTGTATAGTGGAGAGGGGGATTAAAGAAACAGAGAGAGAGAGAGAGAGAGAGAGAGAGAGAGAGAGAGAGAGAGAGAGAGCAGCTTGTAGGAAAGCAGCAGCGTCTTTGCTCCCATGAATTAGGTTCAGGATTCAGGCTTCATATTCATGCACAATCCTACTACTTACTGTACATCCTTAGCATCATTGTAAATACACCCAGGTGAATGATTGAAAATAAAGTAATAAACAATTACTCCTCAATGATTACTGTAATGTACTCTAGCATTGTTAAGAAATTGATAGTGCTGCATCTGGACATGTATGGCTACCAGTGTGACTTGCTTGTAACACATGATACATTCTTGGTGATAATATCCATCACTGTTGCTCATGCGAGTATAATGTACAGTGATGTGTCATAGCTAGACAACTTAATAAACTATTACTATACAGCTAGACAACTTAATAAACTATTATAATACAGTAAGTACAATACAGTGTCTTTATTTCTCCAAGTATTTCTGTTTAGTAATTGGCTTTTAGCCTTGATCACAAACTGAAAAACAGTCCCCTGTCTCATGAAGTATTTGTTATTTTTTTAATTTCATATTTAACCCTTAGCAGTCCATTTATTCAGTACTTGTAAGACACGTCTGATCCAATCTAATTTTTTTTCAAGTAAAACATGTTTAAAAGGTACTGCAAGACAAAAGGACATCAGTACTGCATCTCCAGCCAAGCCCCACCCTATGTTCGCTGTATTTTTCACATACCTCTTTATAGACTTGCATACTGATAAAGCCTCTCCTCTCCTTCTTTTATCCTAAACTCCTCAATAATGTGATCCAAGTCATTATTTTAATACTATAACATCTCAAAAAGCTCTGCAAATGTCTGTGATATTCTTTGAGCGCTGGATGCGGAAGCAGCTATCTCTTTTGTTTGTGTCCGTGTTACCTCTGTGGCACAGGGGCTATCTGTATTGCTCAAATCTGCTCCTTCTTTTTCGGCTTCATTCAGCTCTTATCGGTCTCACTTGGTCATTTAAAGGTTTTCTCTGCTTTTTCAGGAGAAAAAAAATGATTAGAGACGTGTGCTTTACGTCTTTCTGATAGACTGGAAAGGGAAAATTGTAGTGTCGGACCTGGTCCGACATAGGACCGCAAAGGGTTAAGAAATAGTACGATTTGGCCATGGTTCATGGTTACTATGAATACAATCCATACCATTGCACTCCAGTCATGCATAGTAGTGCAAATTCTAAGAAAAAATATGGAGGCTTCTATGCAAGAAGGTGGAATAATATGGCCTCTGAGTGGCAAAGAGAACAAAGTGCAATAAGGAGGATCAAGGTATAGGGCTTTTTATTCTGCTTGCATCATGACCTTCTTTAATCTCTAGGCTTAAGAAAAAAATATATTGTGACACAGAGCAATACAGCCCCCATTAGTGTCTAAATCTCAGAAGAATGGGTGACCTGGCCAGGTTGTTAATGTCAAAACGCCAAAGCCAACTAGATGGACTGGGTTATCGGTAGCCCTTGGGAGCTGATTGGAAAGAGAAATGAAAATACCATCCATTATTTTAAAAATGGACTACTGGTTGACAGCCTGTAGTGCTTGGAAGAAAAACAATTTGGAATAATGATGGTGGTGGTGGTGGTGGTGGTGGGGGGCATCTTATTATTGTTTCAACTGGTGGTAGGACCTGTAATATATTTGTTTATTATCTGATCTGGAAAATCTCATTGAGAAGGATTCAAATGTTGAGTTTTTTATTGAAGAGATGGGGATGATTCAATAAGAAAGGACAGGTAAACGATTAAGTAGGCTCCAGCAGTGTTCATTTTGAGTGCAGAACAGTATGCCACAGAAGAGGTAAGCCATTAAATTAGAAAGCTCCATTTACCATGGCCTTTTTTTTTTAAAGTGCGGGGTATTTATTTTTATTTGGTCAGGTTCAGGGGTCATTTAATAACCTTCAATTACAGTTTTAATTTGAATCAAAATGACAGTGAATGAATAACTTCTAATAAAAGTAACATGCTGTGCATTACAATGAGCAAAACATAAATAAAACACCTCTTGGATGTATTGCCTATTTCTCCCTGACCAGTTCTCCCAGTAGATATTGACAAAGACATCTCTCTTAGGAATATTTATTGAATTTTACAGTCAATCTGTCAGATAAGTGACTTTTATCCATGGATTGGTGAGGTTGTGAGGTTGGTCCTTGGGCAACACTAGCATAGCCAAGGTGTGGCTGTTTGTGATCTTCGCCCGGGTCGCCCTGTCAGGATTGGGTCATGCAATTTTTTTTTTGCCAGGTGGCTATTCTTATTGGCTGGATATAGGCTACCAAACAGTTACCGTAAAATAAGAAAATACTGGTAACGGAATGAGCAGGCTGCACAGTTATATTTGGACAACCCCCCAAAAGACTGTGTTTTAACCTTGAAATGACCACATTGAAGTCACCGCACCAGGGCATCTCTGTTTTCAGAAGCCGTAGCAGCACGCCACACGTAGATCAAAGATTCACTTGCAAAATGCAGCTCTATGCTGCTGCTACACGTTAACTAGGTTCTGTGCATGAAGATATCTGACACACAGTCAAACCGGTTATTTACCCATTGCATGATGCCAAATGGGTGGAGTTTGCTGTCGTGGATTTGTGTTTTATTTTCTTCATCAAACACATCGTTTTCAACCAATGCATCTCATGAAAGATGCTGTTTTAAATTTACCTAACCACCACTGAGTAACACAGAGCGAGTTTTGTGGTTTGAGGTAAGATGGAACTACTGGAGAATGAGGTGAATCTGTGATCTGAATAATTGTGCTATATTTGTACTCTCAAACCAAGCCTGTTAACCAAAAACAACAAAAGAATGGGTGCCATCTTTTATGCATTCTGTTGTTCGTTGCTTTTGTCTTTCCCCAAAGAACGTTTTATTGTGAGGCAAATTAAATTTGGATTTCGAGTGTGCACTGCTGAACTGAAAAGTAAGCATTAGCATAACAGACATTCAGGCACGACACAAAATTATTTCATTAACTTCAGTCATCATGCAAAAGGACACTATAGCAGCTCAAATCGGCTCCATACTACAAGCATGAAATCTGTTTCATTTTGCACAGTGCAGAATATTTATTAATATTTGATGATAATAATTTGGTGGAAGTATCCTAGGGAATGATGTTAACGGGTGCTTGTTTTGGTCAGTCAGAATAAATAATCATTAGATAAATGAGATAGTATCTGAACAAATAACAATTGCCCCTATGCATTAACTTGTCCGAGTCCACTATAGGGATCTAAACCTGTGTGATAATCTGCTATAGTCCAAAGCCAAGATTCTATGTGTTCATTTTTCATTTCATTTTGAAGTTCAGAATAGCATGTCAGTTAATTGCCACGTATAAAACAATGCACTTTGTAAATCAGCTATTATTGCTGATTTAAATGGAAGTTTAAAAAATAATGCATTGTTGCATTATTAAAACATGTAAAACATTCCATCATGGTTTGGTTGGATTCATCTGACAAGATGTAACTGAAAGCAAATCTCTTCACAGGAAATCCCTATTTAGTTTCTGATGTCCTGGTAGACTTGGAGGAAGGCTCTATGCTCAATTGGATTCCCACTGTTGCCCTTATAGCTCAATGATGTTCAAAACCTTATGGACTGCCACATTTCTGACAGAACTTCCCAACTGTGCTTTAATGTCAGACTTTAGTTTCTACACTCTTAGAAATATCAGCTTTTACTTCTTTCAGTTCCCATGCTGAATTGCTACATTTGTTCACAGAATTCCTGCTGTTAGTACTGCTTGAATTGTGTGCATCCTGCTGTCAGCTTGAGATAAACCTTCTGGGCCCAAACCAATAGCAAGGTGTCGGTCATATTCTTTGGAGTAAATTTATAAAGAAGACTATTTTGTTTATGCAGTGCAGTTCTGGTCTAATCTGTACAATTTCAATAATATACTGTATGTATCATAAATATTGATTAGGGTTAGGCTAAGGTTGTTTAACATGGGTCATTTTAAATAATAATAAAAAATATATACTTGTAAATAATAATGGGAATGGTTTACTAATTAAGACAATGCAATCCATCTGATCTGAACCTGTCTGGATACTTTTAGATACTAACCAGTTAAAAGAGATATGTAACTTGTTCTCATGAAATAACATACTGAATGGCCATCTTCCAGAAGCTGACATCTTCATAGTTATTTTTAAAACCATTTAGGCTGCAGTTGGGATAAAACTGAGTTCCACTGTGCAAATTGGACAGAGCCATTTTCAGGCATTCAATGTCAGGCATTCACATTGGCAGATGGATTAACTGTTGATATTGGACATCAAGAAGCTAAGAAATAGTGTCAAAAGCATGAGATTCAAGTCATACTTTATACATTAGCTTTGTTATCTCTTGAATTTCTAATGACTCTTTACTAAAGTTTTGGGTACTGTACAGTACATGGTCATTTGGGAGTTCAGGATTCCTGAATGTTTGGTTTTCAAGCAAATAAATGAAATAGTGAAAAGAATAAAAAAGATCAATGGAAGAGAGAAGGAAAAGGATAACATGTTTATTGGTAGGACTATTTTAACTGGAAGCAATTACTTTAACTTACTGTAATTGCACTTTGGTTATACTAGAGTGGCCCTGTGCATATGCTGTAGAACAGACAATGTTGCTGAGGGCTGTTTGCAATACAAAGTTAATTCATTATCTAATCCATAGTATTGTTAAAAAGAAAATAATAAAGGGAGAGGAAGAAAATGAAAAAAACAAAACAAGAAACAAATAAAAAATAAGGATGATGCTGAGAAAGCTGTTCATTTGAAAGTAATGTTTTTCTTTGCTAAGTGGACTGTGCATCAAGTCTTTTACCAATAAATCTGGGGCTTTTTTTGTGGCTAACGCATCACACAGACAGGGCTGAATTTAGAAAACAAATTGGAAACGCTGTGACTTGCAAACACTTTTATTACAGCAGCATGTGCTGACTGGGGGAGATGCTCACGCCTTCCCTGCTTTATGAAATTCTTCCTGACAGAACTAACGGCTCCAAATACTGAGCCTTATTCTCCCATCTCTACGGAATCCGCTCCTGTCGAGTGGGGAGGAATTTCAATGTTACACTGTGCCAAGAAATGGAATCGAAGTACAGTCCTGGCCCCCAGTACCAGAAACGACTGGCACTCAGGAAATTAACTACTGTACCAGTAATAAGGCCATCCTCCCAGGTGGGGGCTAAGCTACAACTAAGTGTAGGATCTGGGTCGTAGTGTAACAGGTAGTTTTGTGTGGTGCACTGCCGTTGTCTGAGAATATATGTTCCCCCTCAATATTTGTTCCCCTAGGAACAAAGATTCGTTCCCGCTAGGAACAAATATTCGTGAATATTAGTTCCCGTTCTGAATATTAGGATAAATAACAACCAATATTCATTTACACTATTAATAATTCTGACCCCTATTGGTGAGATTAGGTTAAAAGTTCTATAACCACACATTCAGATGAGCCTAGCTCTTCTACAAATATGTAAAGGTGCAGTCTGATGACCAAGCCCACCGCAAGTGAGCATCCTCCATGTTACAGTACCACTAAAGCTCTTGGATGGTTGCTTCAAAATGACTACAGATCTCCAAATGCACTGCTGAATAACACAAGTGCACAAGTGAATCAGGATTCATCTTTGAAGAGACTGAGGCTAATGTCCCCTGCACACTGACAAAGACCATCCTCCGGGTCCCTGTTCCTCCAGAGATTTATAGCACAGCTGGACAATCAATTAAAAAATATAAAGTTATTTGCATTCTCTCAAATTTTTATAGTGCGATATAGACAATAATAGCACCACCACCACCCACATGCAGTTTTGAATGCTTTTGGGAGGGATGAGGAGGATTTCTTGCTCGTTTGTCACAGTGTTGTACTGTGCAAATATCAATACTTCAAACGAGACATTGCTGTTGATTTGAACGAGTCTGCTATAGCATTTCATACTAGGGTGCGTGGTATTTATAGCAGCAGAGATGCAATTAATCAGTAATCTGGTATTCATGTGGTTCCACTATAAGGGAAGGTCTTCAGCAGTCAGGTAAGAACACTCATTAACACCACTTGAGAAAAAAAAATGAGACCGTAAAGAAAACAGCTTTAGGGAAGAAAGGAAAACAGACTGTGAGAAGAAAAAGGTAAATATAGCATTCAAAATGGTCTGTGTATTTCCAGACAGGTGGAAGGCTGGATTAGTTCAGTTTGGGCAATCTGTTCTTGGTTGGGGAATGCCCACGGCTCTCTCAGCCTCCCTCTGTCTTGCACTGTGATCCTTTCAAGGGAAAAATGAACTGCTCTCGGCTGTCTGACAGCAACCTGCTCAGTATGAAACAGATTTTATCCAGTCAACAAACTGCAGAGAAACTGAAAAGTTTATATAAGAAATTTGTATCTTACGAGAAATGTTATCTAAGAGCATGAACCTAAAACACTAACCCTAGCCTAAACAAACTTGTGGGGTCTTGTAGATTGTCTTAATACCTGCTGCAAAAGATGTGAACACGATTGTCTGGACAATTTCAAATAAAACTACATGTGAAAATGATAATGACAGAGGTAAAAACAAAACAAAAAGTTTTATAACTTTGGTTTTTACCAAGGATGCTAGCTTCCTGTGCAAATACAATTCCAATTGTCAGTTAAAAAAAAAAAAAAAAAAAAAAACATTTTGTTCAACAAAAAAAAAAAAGAAAGAAAATCAATTTTTCAATCTTCAATTAACACTTCTACAATATCCTAACCAACCCATTTTCAAACTAATTGTTTTGGAAATTGTGATGGCGCAAAGTCGACACTGTTTATGGAAACCAGTATTAATCTGTTGTTTATTTCTTTTGTCTTAATGATCCAATACTGGACAAAGTGGAGAAGTGCTGGGCATGAGATGGCAATCCATCAGTACATACACAAGCTTGTCAGTTTGATACCTGACAGACAATTACAATGAATAGACTGACAGGGGATCGTGAGCTATAGAAAGTATTTATAACAGATTAAACTAGATCAAGTGTTTACAAAGCATTTTCATTTAACACTTCAAACAAGTATTCGATCCATGAATAAGTGACATGTGAGTGATGATAAATTGCTTAAAATTATTATGCAAATATAAAAACCCATAATTGAATTTTAATCAACGTCACATATAAAATGATACCATATAAATCCCAGGATCAGTTGCAGATGCATGTCATATTGAACATTAAAAATTCCTCATGTTTCCTTATAAAGAGACAATAATAAGTTTGGATGTGTTGTGTATAGGGAGGTTATTATAAAAGTTTGGTAAGAAACTTCAATATATATATATATATGAAGAGCCCGGAGACAGATCTCCAGAGTACTGTACATAGAGTGCTGGTTCATTTTGGGGGATAATACACTAGCATATTTTGGTGTTGCACCTGAGGTTTTCTTAAACATTTGTTGCTTGTAAGTATTTGTGAGACAGTGGTACTGGCTATAGTCAATCATAACATCAGCACCTGCACATGTCAGTCGTCACCTGAACACTCCCTTCACTCAAGTGTCTGCTGTGGCATGTTGGGTAGTGCTGTTGTGCTGGCCACCGGAACCATTTGTGACCCGAGTAAACTTGAGGGCCACATTCACAAACCAAACTTCTAGAAAATAATGGAAAAAAAACAAAAAAAAAAAACATAATTGCTGAATATCTTCTGAATCCAAAATCATGTGTCTCTTTAGCAAATGTCAGGATTGCCATTTGAAGCAAAAAAAGCCCTCTAACTAAATGCATAGTTATTCTAACCGCGTATGGTTTAACAGGCAGTATGTTGCAGTGTTGAATTCATAACATGCTTTTCCAGGGAAGACCTTTTTTTTGATTGGATTAGATTTTAAGGGCTGGCTTCTCTATGGGCAAGCAGTGAAAGCAGATGCATCAGAGTGCTGTTCAACCTCAGCAAGATCTTAACCCTTTTAATATATATAAAAAAAAAAAAAATAGACAGTGCCAACAAATTCACTTCAGTCTTGCTAAATGGCAGTGCCAACACATTCCTTCAAGGCCAGAAGCCCAGAAGCAGATAAATTAGCTTTGCTGGGTCTTGAAAGCAATGTGCAATGGTGTGGCAAGTTTTTGAAAAATACAAGGAAAGAAGCTGCTGACACATGTGTGTGTGTGTGGTATTGTATATATGTATAGTGTGATATACTTAAGAGTTTTCTTTTGGTCTTTGGTTCAAACCCAATCGTCAGCCATGTATTATTTCATATAGTCAGCACTGGGATATTGTAACCCAGATACACATGAAACACGTTTTATTGCATTTATATAAAGAATAATGTACTTGTTTATCTGGCACAGCCCGCATTTCTATTTTGTCTTTATTGTGCAGTTACACAGCTGTTCCGCCAATTTCACATGATGAAAATACAGCAAAACAAAAAAAACAAACAAACAAAAAAAAAACAAACAGGACAAGCTATGGTAATGTACAAGTTAATCATTAAACAGTTTTAGACACTGTGAGGCTTTTTTTTTGAAAAAAAAAAAAAAACCTGTGATCTTAAATCTGAGTTGCTTTGGTGCATTTTCATTTGCGAGTGAACCATGACATTAGGGCCTTATCAAGCACTATATTCTGTAATAACGAATACTGACTTCGGATCCTGTTTTAATTTCGGAAACTGGTGTTGTTGTTTTCTTAATCTTTAGCTAAATTGCATTGCCTTTTACGTTTTACACAGTTCTGTGCATGGGTAACATTTTGATTTAATTTTGCTGGTGGGTCATTAGTGGGGAATTTTACATACTGCTACAACATGTACCGGATTTAAAAGTATGTACTGTATTACAGTCCACATGTCCACAGTTGTCTCTTTTGGCAAGTGATATTTTCAGAATCATATTGTTTTGAATTAAAATACTACTTCTGTTGAAAATATAGTACTGTGCCAACAAAACCAACTACAGTACATCTAAATGGAAGACTACTTATTTTAAAACACAGTCCTTTCAGCTATGTATTTTTGACATTGTATCTTTTTTGTGTTCCCTGAAAAAATGGACATGGGTTGGAATTGGCCAAAATGAAATAATCAGATATGTGTCACTGAAGTTAAAATGTTATAGGGTGTGAGTGCTGACTGTATCTAATTTAAGGTCCCAGTGGAATGGCAGAGTTAGATTTGGCCTGTTACAGTATTTGAAATTTAATGCAGTAGCCTATATACTTCTTATCTAGTTTGAATCATCTAGGGACAATTTGATGTCTTTCAGGGAACGTTTCCTTTTTGTTTTTTTTGCTCAGTAGAGAGTTCCTAATGCTGTAGCGAAAGGGTAGTAACCACAGTACTGTATGCAAATTATGTGGTAGCAAGCATAAAAGCAGGATGCATTTCATAGGAAGCTTTTCAGTGTGTTTTGACCACCTTATTAAGGGTTCATTTAACAAAGTGTTTTCCTTAATTGGTTAGAACAGAATATTTTAATTAATATGCAAGATGGAAGTTGAAATATAAAGGTTTGATGTTAATGGGTTTCTAATTTAATAAATGTGCATATATTAATTGGGTTTCTCCCTAATTACTATCCTATATGGAATATTTAGAAATGAGTAATTTGTTTCAATACAGTTTGTGTTTCAAACAAATGGGTTACATATGCTGTATATTTATGTGTGTGAGTGTGTGTGGCAGTGACTGCAGTTCAGCGCTTCTTGCGCACTTTTTTAAAATTACAAACAGAAACAAAACAGGAACAAATAAAAGGTTGAAAAAACTAAACAAAAAATGCACCCAAGCACAGCTATTGTGGTGCTTAATTACCTAATTGGTTTGGGGTTTAATCAATTTAAGAAAATTATGATTATGCTCAGGAAAAAGAAAATCCAATAATTTTTCATTAACTCCAGCAAATATCTGAATGAATAAATAATTAACTCAGCTCTCTATTCAATATGTATTGAGTGCCAACACTTAATAATTCATTAACAGACCTTTAATTAAGTAACAGTAATAATACAATTTGTTAATTGATTAAATATCTTCAGAAATGAATTGGCTTGTTGAAAAATCGAAATTGTGAGAGTTGATGTCGGACAGATCCAGGTTTGTTTTGTTTTTTTTAAAGCTGTGCACTTGTGTTGAAAAGCCTGGTCCACTCTGGGGTTATAGTCCAGCCTATGGTTTATTTGGTGCTGGGTAGCAGATCAAAAAGCATGATCAAAATGTTTCCACTCATATTTGGTCGCGTTTAAGATCCTGTTGTATTTGCAGATACTGTATAAGGTTATGTAAGGCTATGTTTGGTACAGGTTCTCTGATTTGGATGCTTCACTCTAGTAATGTTATTCTTGAGGTTACTTTCGTGTTTTAGCAAGCCCAGCATCCACACTACACAAATTCCAGTCGAAAGCTGATAAATATAATGTATTACCTAAGTCCCTGGATGCAGGCAGGAATTGGTGCTTGAGTGCACTTTGTATCTCATGCAAATTGAGGATGAATTGAGAACAGGCTGTGCAAGGGAAGTGTGCTCCATCTGCACGAGGGACTGGGGTAATGTAAGATTTATATTGGGGTGATGTAAGATTTTATATTGGTGAAATGTAAGATCTATCCCTTCTTTACGCCTTTTGCTTACACTTTATTTTGATACTTATTTGTCCTCCGTTTGTGACAATTATTTAGAATTTCAATTGCCGTGCAAGACTACTGCTTCTCCCTGACCCGACGCTTCTACTCGGGCTGTGCAGATACATTATGGACGCAACATTGATTCCTGAGATTTAGTGCGTGAAGCATGCAAGCGAGCAAGCTGGATCAGCTATATAAACACTTTTGGTGTAGCCCCTCCCACCCCCACATGCTCTTTAAAGGTATCACTGTAAAATACAGTTTGATATTTTCGTAATTCTGTGTGAGAAGCAGCAGGTCAATTCGCTGGGTTTAGAATGTGTTTTCTCAGCATTTCACACTTGCCTAGTTCAAGGGCAAAATCTTGATGAATAAGTATTCACAGAAGTATGGCAGAGCACCTCTAATTATTTCATGGATCTAAACATAGAATAAATAAAACATGGTTGCCATAAAAACTTAATTTTTATTACCAACACTAATTAAGTAACATTAATTAATTATTATTACTATTATTATTATTTAATTTTGAGTGCCCAATTATTTTACCCCTGATTTCCTCCCCTAATTTAGAATGTTCAATTATTTTTTCCCCTGACCGCAGCAATTCTCCACACAGCTCAGGGGAACTGAAGGTGGGCGTACTGCGATCCCATGTCAAAGCCAGTTTCCTCTTTTACACCCAGGAACTCAACAACGAATATAAGGCAGCTATCGGCCTCTGGGGGGACAAAGGCCTGCCCTGCAGGTGTCACCTGAGCTCACAAGATCCTTGGCAGACAGGACCCGTTGTAGTGCGATGAGGAGAAACAGTCCCTGCCAGTTTTACCTCCCAAATGTGATTCTCCCTCTAGAATCCCCAGCGAAGACCGGCGACTTCGCACAGCCCGGACGAGAACCTGCACATCTGTGCTTTTACCAGGTGAGCCACTCAGGGACACCTGGATGGTTTATATCCTTGATAAGGCATTTGAACCAATGAGCTGGCTCCTAAGCTATTGCTTGAACCTCCTCTTTATAACCAGAATTAACTACACATGTTAATCTGCTTTGGGTGCATTGTAGATATTTAAAATGTGACCAGATTCATTTGGAATTTAGTCATTTTATTTATCCACTATCAAGCCCAAGCAAATGGGGCAAATTTCTAGATCCTAGCATACTCAACAACAGTACCTGCACCAGGATTATTATTACATTGCTGCTAAATTAACTGAGTTATAAGAGATGGATATGGGGATCCAGAATATGCAGCTTTTCACCCTCACATGTACAGTAATTTTCTGCTCCAGGAGAGGGGAATAGTGCTATTGCCACAGCACTGACTTAAGAATTATCTTTGGGGTTCAGTGATGTCTTGACCCATTCCAGTAACGATTGATGAGCTAGAGACCAGAAAAAAACAATCAACTTCACCAGCTTAAAACAAGTTTTCAACCTGAACAACAAGGCTTTTGAACCAGAGTTGATCCTTCTCCATTTCTGTTCAGTCTTAAAAGAATTGTGCATGAATCACGGCTGACTGATACTCTTCTCTGCAGGCATCATCAACATTTTCATTGAGCTTGATGGTAGTAAACACTTTAAAATCAATAATAATATCAATTATTTAACCAAACAGAAAGCCATACAAGTACTGAATAATTAAACTTAATTTAAAACACCTGTTTTTAAAAACATGCCGACACTTCTGTTTTTGATGTGACTTATTCATTCTGTTTGGCTCCAGCATTTCTACTTTTTTGCTTTGTGCGAAGGATTCTGCTTCAATGCCCAATTAGTGAAACAAAAGAATCTGTATGTGAAGGTCTTTCTACTTGAGATGCAAAACACAGGCAACGTATTGACTCTTAAATTTAGCCAAGGTTTTTTAAACAAAATAGCTCTTTTAAAGATTTCTTGCCAGATTTACTTAGCTTAGCCGCCATATTATCTCAAGCATTTCATTTTGCAAAACTAGTATAGAAACAACTTGTACAATTGAGGGTCATTAAATTACAGTTAAATTTAAAGTTTAAAAAAAAAAAAAAAATTTCTTTTGCACAAAACTGTAAGATACATGATTTATAAATTTATAAAAAAATAAAAAATAAATAAATTAAACACTTTAAAAATTACATTATAATAATATTCAACCAAGATGTGCATTTGCAAAATATTATTTATAATAATTACAGTAAAAAATGTGAATGTCTAGATGGATAGTATTTTGACTGAAGGAAACTCTATGGGGGAAACCCTTCATCTGCTAAAAAAAAAAGTTATGGGCAGGAAATAAAATGTGCAATGATTTAGTATCCCTTATTAATATAGCCTGCCAATGATTTATTACTCGTTAGTCGATATGTCTTCATTTTCATTGCCAAGGTTGTTTTTGTTTTATGAATCTGTCTGTATGCTTGATACAGATGTTATAACACATCAGCAACAACAAAACAGTAAATAGTGCTCCATTTGCCATGACACTTGAACAGTCTAATTGCAATTTCCATTTCTCGTATGAATAAATCATTGTAAGTACAGAATACATAATCAGAAGATTTGCTTAAAGACTTTATTACAAAATCTGAATTGCAGTCCAATAAAACAGTAACTATTAAAACTTGTCTTGCCATCAACCAAATTGTTATAGTACGATATTTAAATACTTTAATTGAACAATCTGAATATATGGGTCAGGTAAAGCCCAAGTACACATTACAGAATATTGCTATTTCTGTTTTAATTCTCCCAGCTATCTCACTGTTTATTTTATAAAGTAAAGCAGTAATATTCTTTGTGTTTGACTTTTTTTTTTTTTTTTTTTTTTAAGATTTCAGGTTAGGAGAGGGATGGGTGCTACAGCCTTCTATATCTTGGGGCTAAACCAGATAATTAATTAAAGAATCTTCATTTTCCACTGTTCAAAGTTCCAGGTAAAAACAAGTGATAGCTGAGAGTAAGGATCTTTGAAAAATCTAATAATAAGTAACTGGAAATGTTGTCCAAAGAAACCTTTCAATAATTTACAAAGCGAATTAAAGTTTAGTGTGAGGGAAGAGAACAGATGATAAGAAAGAACAAAGCACAGAAAGGTGAGAGAGGAGACACAGCGGAAAAACACATCTGAGAACGAAAAGGAGAAGCAGAGCTGACTCAATATAAAACCCCAAGACCTGAGAAGAGATTCTCTTACATTTGCACGCCAAGGACTTCATGAAAACAAACAGCTCAAAGGCACACATGGAGTAAACAAAATAAATCACAAGCAGCACACTCCCAGGTCTTCGGGTCAATAATCACGTGCTGATTATTGCCAGAGCATTGTGTCGCTTTGCCCTCTATTAAGAGTCATAAATCAGAGCGTAGCGTTAGTTGGGCTTTGTTAGACTTTAACTTTGGCCAGCCATATTTAGAATAATCCTGTCAAAATCAGTATCTCTGTACAGCAGATGTCTTTGGAACAGGATTTACCTTTCGAGGGTGACCCTTTGTTGCATTTCGTCTTTTATACTGGACAATCAATGAAGTCTTCTAGAAACTGTTTTTTATTTTTTATTTCAGAACAAGTTTTTAAAGTGCTGATGAAAGATGTGTTTAAATACATTTTATGCCAATCATTTTACGGTATGATTTTTTGTTTGTTTGTTTTGTTTTAAATGTTTATATATTTCTTTTTATAACAAAAAGCAATGATCTGTAAATTATTTATTTGGGGTTGACCAGGTACAGTATATAACTGGCTCAGGTATAGTATAGTATAGTATAGTTCGTGCCCGCCCACCGCCTGTGTATATATATACACAGTAACCTCTGCATATAGGAACACCTCCTAAGAGAACAGTTCGCCTAAGGGAACACCCTTGTGGTGAAACTGATTTTTCCCATTGTAAATACTCTGGCTAAAGGAACAGGAACTTCACTTAAAAGAACACCTTCTCGCACAGACACAAAGTTGGAAATTGTTCGAGCTCTTGAAAAATACCTGAATCAGGCACAGGTCGTCGAACAATTTGGTGTTTCCCATTCTGGTGAGTTGTTTCACCATTCTGTTAAACAACGTGCATGTCTTGTATGGCGCTGCTGCATTTTGTAACGTGTGTAGGGGTGCTGTGTTAATTTAATTTAACTGTGTTAGCTTGATGGCTTATTAACATTAAGTTAACCCTAAGTAATGCCCATTATTTTTGCCTCTGACAAAACACACCTGCCAGCTAATTTCATAGTCCTAAGGATTTTGACCATGTTGTTTTGCTTTAGTTTTTTTAACGTTAATTTGTCTGTTACTTTATTATTATAGTTTATTAACATACACTTGCCTTATTGTTTTGCTTTTACTTATTCAGTTCATTTCATATGTTGATGCACATGCTTCATGACAAGTAATATATATGTATTTATTTATTGATTGATTGTATCTGGTGGCTAACTCTGTCTTACAGAACACTTCAGCTATAAGAACACTTACCTTGCTTCCCAAGGACTACTGTACCTGAAGCAATTGGACAACTGACCCACTTCTCCACTGTGGATAGTAAACATGCACACATTATGGATGAATAGATATGTTAAAGAATAACTGTGTCTTTGGAACTTCTGAAATGTGAATCATGCTCACAGAATACTTCTCAGAATAATACTTTACATGTTTCTTACTGCACTGTAAATCATTTCAATACCACAGCAATGACATATCGGTATGTAGTTACACTGCAACATGCTTACAAAATGTTTTTTTTTGTAATTGCACGAGATTTACTTATATCACAGAAAAATTAATTCAAATGTAATTGCATCAAACTGCAATGATGACTCCTCGATAAGGGCAAGCTTTATTGATGTGGAAAGAGAAATGGAGAGAGAGAGAGAGAGAGAGAGAGAGAGAGAGAGAGAGAGAGAGAGAGAGAGAGAGAGAGAGAGAGAGCTTAGAGGAAGGCAGACAAGACAAATGGGAACCATTTACTTTTTTTACGTGTTGAAACAGAATTGTATTAAATAGGGTGTGGTGGGGAACACCCTGCCCCTGTGTGTATGTATTATTTAGTATTTGTGTTGTGTTGTTAGTATTTAAATGTATGGTTTGGTGTGTCACAGCGAGCAATTATTGACAAACTGGCTGTTGACCATGCGTATGAGAAAACCTGCACCGAACATAGTCGAGGGATAAACTAGGTAATTGATATCCACAATATAAAAACAAGCAGCTTTGGCTGAACGGGGTTCGTGCCTTCAGAGGCGGAACGTGAGTCGTGAGTAAAAGAGAAGTGACAGAGAAATAGCACTTACTACGCATGCAGGTTATAAACCAGCACGATATATGTTTGTTTCTTTCTGTGTCTGTTTGTCTGTTTGTTTTGGCCAATGTGCCATTTCGCAAAAGTGTTTTCTTTGTTTGAATCTTTTATTTTGTTATAAAAATGTGCATCAGCGCTTCCATACCACAGTGCTGTGTGTGTGTATGTGTGTGTGTCCTTCCCTGTCACCTGTAAGCCATCTTGCCACACAGGGGTAGACCATTCTCTGTTCACCAGCTAGAAGGGAAAAGGGTATAATATACCTTACGGAAAACCCTTTTAAGCACAAGCTTGATACAGCAGGTAACCAGCACTAGTTTTGTAAGATTGGGGGTCATGCTTCTAAAAAAAAAAATGTACTTGTATCAGAATGTACAGCGTCTGTCTGAAAGGGCTAAATATATTATGATGTTTACATAGAAAATATGTAATGGTAGCACCCACAAAGCTATGGAAGAGTGATGGAAAGGATGGTGTGCAAACAAGATCCCATATGATATTGCTGTAAAAACATTCTTTGTGTCCTGATAAGCAGGAAATGAACCCTGGGAGCAATAAATAAAAGCATCCACTGTCTGCTTCTGCTCACACACCCCTGTCTGATGTGGTTTTATAGCCAATTAGGAAAGCTGTCCAAGCAGCAATATTAACACTGTCTGAAGCCAGTCTGCTGAAGCACCTGCATTACACAGAATTAATTTCCACAAACTGGCTTTGTTTCTGTTTACTTCATGTAGCAAAAGAGGGTGCAGGCTGTATATATGGGAGATAGTCTGCACCCCATTTTCTTTACGGATTTAACTAAATGTACCTATTATTGGTATACACCTATACATTGTGGTACAATTTACACACCTGATCATTAGCGGAATATAGGGATTTTAATAATGCCTTAAACATAATGTATACATTGCCTCACCTATTTCCATTATCTTTGTTACATTGTCTTGTAATCTCTGAAGGTTAACCACTGTGTTCAAACACCCTCCAGCAACTAAGCCTCACTGCAACTAATAGATCACATTTCACAGTTTTACCCATACTGCTTGTCACTGACAAAACTTCTTTCTCAGTACAAACCACAAAGCCACACTACCTACTTACCCCCAGTGAATATTTTTCACAGTTGTGCCAAACTTCCTTTCCACTTGGGCAACAACTTGTGCTTGCTTGTCTCTACTGTAGCTCAGGGGGGTCAGTCCTTGGCTCACTGCAGACATAAACCGATAGACCCTGTGATGAACTGTTGATCTGTTTCATTTGCAAGTCCTTCTTAGTTGGAAATATAAAATCACCATGGAGACCTGTGTCAAGGAGACAAGCGGTAAAAACCCAAAGACATTCAGAGAGCAATAGTGTTAAGGTGCTACATTTTTGTGTGGCAGGTGAGCAGCCAAAGTGTGTGATTTACAAGGTACTTCATCAAGATTTCTCTAGGCATTTGTGAATCGTATGCTTGTGGTAGGTAGGCAGCCAGGACAGCTGCCACTCACAGATCTTCCAGCCTGTCACATTCCCAGTCTGACCCATTCAGTCTTGGGCCTCCAAAATGTGTGTTGTTTTTTGACCAAAACTCACCACGAGTACTTTGTCAACTGGACTCAATCCAGGCCTCCAACAATGAAAGGCACGAAAGGATAGTCCACGGAACCACCAAGCCTCCTCACTGCTACTTCTTAGTTTTCCATACTGTCATTTTGTTTCTTTTTTATGGAAGTTTCAATACTCATCTGGTTTACCAAAGCCAGACAGCAAATCCTAAAATGAGAACTCTGGTGTTGTAATTAGACGTATAGCATTGACTGGTTAGTGTTTGCTTTTGTGAACATAAAATGAAGCCTGACAAGGCTACCCAAGCACTCCCACTTGGGTGGGAAAAGTCATTAATTCATAACTTGCTTGACATATATAAGTAACTTAATATGATACCAAACATAAAGAATAGTAGAAATACTGGGAATGAAAAGTCGCTATTTGGCTCATCTGATGCAAACTTCAATCCTTTTAAAACTTTTCTCCTTGTGAGATGCATTAACATTCAATAAGTGTTGAAGGAATTCAATTCATGGGGTCATAAAACAAGAGCAATACAAAAACCAAGTTTATCATCTTGACTTACTGTAACAATATACTGTTGAAAAAAAAAAAAAAAAGCCCTGTAGACTTTAAAGGAAAGTAGACTTGCCAGATGATATCAAATCAGGCACTGTTCATCACGATTAATATTTGATGTCTTTTGCTACTGGATGTAAACGTCTGGAAATGACGCATGATGTACTTTAGTGAATCTTCCTAAAGACTTTATGGTTCCAAAAACGGCACTGGAATATACAATTATCATACCATTGTACTTTTTTAAGTACCATGATTGAGAGACAACTTATATGAACCAGTAAAGCCTCTTCTGTCCATACTTCTGTTATCTATCATTGTACTAATAACTGTTCATCCAGTCATGATGCTATTTGATATGAACAGTCATCAGCACAAGTTCTTAGAGTTATCAAAACTACTTTTGCATGAGACTGACACTGAAGGATATGTGTTGGATGACCCTTTTTCAAATTTGACAAACCATGGCATAAACATTTCTTGTGATATACTATTCAACATGCTTTGGCTGTATATCATGGTGATCCACTTTTCATTAAACAAACAGGCTGAAATGTATTATTGATGTCGTTGGTTCAGATATGCATTGTAATGACATGCTGTGTTTGTCTTTATACGTGAATTGTCTTTATACATGTATAAATATGTATATATAAGTCTCTCTGCACCTTCCCTTACTTTGATAGTGGTATGCTGTAAATAACCTGCATGTTTAGCTTTTTAGTGGAAGAAGGACAGGGTCATTGCCAGCTATTTAGAACACATTGCAGGAGTCCTTGTCATGTCAGTTATAAATAAATAAAAATAATATGCTGCCGTTTATGATACAGTTTTGTCTTGATATATACTCTGCCACAAATGGCTACCATCATGTGTAAAATAGTTAATTTTGGTGTTAAATTACAGATTTTTAATTTTTTTTTTGGCTTCTCCAAACGGTGCCAGTTCCTGGAGAATGAATTTCATAAATGCTGCAGAGTTATTTAAAAAATGTGAAACAACCCCCACTGAGTAATACTGCTTAAGTTCTTTGCTGTTTTGAAATATATCATAATTCATAGAATAGAACAAGAAATACAGGTGTTGGGAAAAGCATTAGAAACAGAGGCTGTAACACCATCAATAGAGCCACCAAGGAAGCTGGGATCCACCGAAAATCTGCAACATAGAATCCACCATTGCACATAGGGTTATCAGGGTTGTTACTGTTTAGTAGTCTGGAAGTCATGGGTACAGATAAACCCAACACCAACAATCAAAGTTGTTGTTATCTGGGTTGTGCCCATAGTAGGAGAAACACAGTTTTGTCGGAACGTTCTTCCCAAGTACATATATATATATATATATATATATATATATTATATAATAATATATATATATAGTACATATATATATATATATATATATATATATATATATATATATATATATATATATATATATATATATATATATATATATATATATATATAAAATCATCTTCAACCTTTTTCAATCCACTGCTGAATGAAAGCCTCTCCAAGATTCTTCTACATTATTCTTCCTGTGTGCTGCATTCCCTCAGCAACGTTGCTCCAGTGTGTTTCATAATTTCATCTTACCATCTTCCTTGAGTCTTCTTCTTGGTCGCTTTATATACACACACACACACACACACACACACACACACACACACACACACACACACAATTACATTTCAGGGTTGTCATTCGTAGAAATAAACACAAGAGAAAGACTGCTTACGAAAAAATCTCTCTTCCTGTAATCTAATAAATTTCCAATTTCTCTGTGAGAAGAAAACAGTGGCTATGGTTGGCTAAAAGTATTATTCCATTTCTAGATTCAATTTTACAAGTCAAAAGGTGTAGCGTTGGACTTCCTGGGAGGCCTCTGAAACCCATTAGGATTCCTCTCTAATCTACAAGCCTGGCCAGCAGGACTTACAGCACAGTGACAGTAATAAGAGGCTGGGAATCTCTCTGCCCTCTCGCTCCCAGCTAGCTTCATGCTAGCCTGTGGCAGTCACGTTCCCAGGTTGGGGACTGGGTAGTTATATTACATGATTCATTTTCAAACTATTCTAATACTGCCTGCCCTTAAGGTACGAGTGACCTCAACAGGTGTGGCTGAGCTCCTTTCAGAGCCTCGCCAGTCTAAGATAACTGCGTCTAATCAGGACGGCTCATTGAAACTGTTTCAGCTTTCCTAACGAGCAAGCATATTACTGCTTCATGTCTGCAGTGTAATTCAAGCTTTACTGTCAGTAGATTGCTTAGCAACAGACTTTCATAGACAATTGCATCTTAAATGTATTTTTTCACCAATGCTTTCTTGATGTATTCCCTCCAATATGATTGCTCTTTTTTATTGGCAGTGGGGGAGTGACTAGTATGGTAATCATGGATCTATAGTCATCTCAACAGGATTCAGACCTTCTTCATGAATTACAGTGCTGTAGAAGCCATACAGGAGTTATCTTACTACACAATCGCAAAAGCACAATCGCTAAAGCATAGACACTGCTTTCTACACTTTAGATCTACACCTCTGTTAACTAATTAACTAACTAGCTAACTAACAAACGAATTAATCTTATAAGACTAAAAATATATGTCATGTATGCATTTTACATGGATGGTTGCTTTCTGCATATGAACTGCAAACTCTGAGCGTGAGTATTTGTTTTCTTAACACAATAGAGAGTATATTCTATCAATATTTGCAGCAGTACAGTCTTTTGTTTTTTTATGTACAATAATAAAGAAAGATATCCTGCTGTTAGTCCTGATTGCAGTCTAGTAGGATTGATTCCTACAATCCTCACATCACTTTTAAACACAATGCAACCAGAATGTGCTGTGCAAGAGGGTCGAACGCTTCAATCCAAAGTGACAACCAGGTTCCTGCTGATACCTTGAGGAGCATATCAAAGCATTTCCCTCCTTGTCCAAAAGCTGATTTCACACAACTCATTCAGCCATATAGATTTGTTATGAAAATCTAATAGAAATACCTACACATTTCTGAGAACTTTAGTGCCTTTACTTCAGAACATCATTAAGTTATTAATTCAATTTTAATTTATCATTATAATACTCTGTATTACCCAGTTTCGTAATGTTGTTTCTTTATCGTTTGTTTGTTATTAAACACAAAGTCATTCTTTTCTGTCTATTGGGCATCTATCATTGCAGCTACATTGATCACAAAGTTGAATTCTTGACTAAAACAGCCAAGTCAACATTTCCCTTGGTCTGTGTTAACGAGTCATCAGGACAGAGAGTCCCTCAACATCCCAGCAGCCCAAGAAACACCAGCTCAGCAGATTCAGACAACAATGCCCCTGTGATGTACATGGATTCATTAAACGGGTATCATAAAACAATGAATGATAGTACAATATGTGCCTCATAAAGAGGCCTGGAAAATAAAAACAACTTTTTTAAAAGCACAGCATGCCACACCGTTCCTGGTGTAAGCACTGGCATGTCTTCGATCCAACAGATACTCAAAATATTAAAGTTCACAGGCATAAAACCTCTTCTTTGAAGTAATAAAGATTTTGCTAAATAATGCATGAGCCGAGCTTTCTAGATGAGATTGAAAATAGTTTGAATAAAGGTAAGCAGAATATTTGACATGGACTGTGCAAGACTGGAGCCCCTGGGAGAGAAACCCCAAGGTGCTGGAATTGATCTAAACTTTTTAGTAATTCCTTTGCTAGGTCTTTGCAAACAGCTCGGGTAGGATGGCAGGGTTTATTTTAAGAAAAGTTTACAAGATAACTGGTTCAGCATGCAAACCCATGTGTGAAAATGTCCTTGCTCCATTTTCAGTTTATTGGTTGGCGCTTTCGAGCCTATTAACCCTTGTCTACTGCAACAGGTGCCTGCAGCCTTCAAAGTCCAAGTGTATACACACACTACACTACAGGAGTTATTGATAGCGTACATTCACATGTTAAACTTGTGACTTCAGAAGGAAGTGTGTTACCAACACCGAACAGATGTCCATACATTTCATGCACAGTGCTTAAATAGGAACGATTAGGAATTTTCCATTTGCAAAATTAATTATGCAAATCAATTTCATACAAAAATTTAATCCAGTCTTTAAATAACATTTTTCTGCTTTGAAGCGGCAGATTGTGTGTGTGTTTTAGAGTTAAGGCTAAAACAAGCTTTACATTGTTGTAGGTTTGTCCCCCCAAAGTAAGAACATTTTACCAATACCAATGGTATTATGTAAAGACTTTATTTCATTCTCTCTCCTCCTCCAAGGGTTAAACGTAACAAGAGACCCGCAACCAAGCGTGGGCTAACCCTGCTGCAGCAGTACCACTGATTAAAAACCAGGGCCCCGGCCATGTGAAGGCTAATCATGCTCCAGACACTGCTGGTCTCTCCATTTGATTGTCCTTGTGTGCATTGCACTTGTACCTATTAAATATTAATACCAATCAAGCTGCACAATTGTGTTTGAGATGTAATGTGATGAAAAGAAAAAAACACATGGAAGTCTGCCTCTGGCAACCAACCCACACAGTTCATTATTTTGTTGCACATCCCATATAAAAAATACACATTATATAGTTTACTATAGTATTTTTTTTGTAGAGAGACAAAGACAAAATTCAACTGCTTAAGTGATTTTCACGTCAGACCCTTAAAACCTAAACACTACAAGTAAAGCCATTAAGAGATAAAGTTTAGAAAAATGAATTCTAAAATGTGGTCTGGGAGGGGAAGGAAACAAAACACAGTGCAGCCTGGTTTACCAAACCACTGCTGGATTGTGAAACAGTTACACAGTAAATGTTAAACAGGCAAGCCTTTCGTATTAACTCCTAAAGTAATAAAAGGCCCATGGAATAATAGATGAGCAGAGTGATGTGAATGGAACCCACTAATCAATCTTTCACTTGTAGAACATTCTAGAACCTTAACAGTAATCCCTGGCAGCATGCAACAAAATATTGAAGCATCTGTTTTATTAAGTTGTCAGTGCCGGAAGCAGAAATCCTGATCAATTACACCTGTATGTAAAGATTAAATCTGGCCAGGTTCCAGTGACCAAGAAGGTTAAAACAAGACTTTAGATGTTGCTATTTCAGTATGCTCTTTGTTCTTCATTACACACTGCTACAGCTTGTAGTTTTAGATCTAGAATAAATAACCACATGGTGGTCTCATTAAAAAACATACTTTATTTTAATATATACACCACCGCCACCTGCTGGCCATGAAACACAATACAATCAATCAATCAATCTATAGCGCCTTTCAAGTAATACCAACATCCATAATAAAGTGAAATGAATTATGAAATGTGTCAGGACAGTTTAATTAAAACCAAAAATATAGATGAAGGCCAAATCCTTAATTTCTCCAGAAGGCTAAATAGGTTACGTTGATCCAAATACATGAAGGGGATCATACTGAGCAACTGTGGGCAAGGTCAGACATGAAATGTGTGTGTGTGTGTGTGTGTATATAGATAGAGAGAGAGAGAGAGAGAGAGAGAGAGAGAGAGAGAGAGAGAGAGAGAGAGAGAGAGAGAGAGAGAGAGAGATTACAGATATTGAGGGAGGAATTGAATTAATGTGAACACTGTCATGACATAATTTACAATACTGTCAGGTACATAAATGTTGGAAAAATAGCTGGCCAGGAATTCAGATAATAAAAAAGTAGTACATGATAATAAAAACAGTTGTACTTTTTCTTCATTTGTGAAATGCATGGCACTGTGTATTAGCAAGCCCAGTTTTAAAACTTGCCAGCGTGTTATTGTGGGAATGTGCTCATGGAAACACTGTGGGTAGAAGTCCTTGGCAGCAGTGTTTTTGTTTTATTGTATTTGTTATTTATAATTCTGTGCTGAGGGATAGCAAGTCCTTGAGACAAAGCTTCTCATTTCCAAGGGCAACCTACAGACAGCAGACTAGACTGCACCAGCCAACATTTTAAAGACAGCAATTTATATAGTAAGGAAGAAACTTAAAAAAGGAAATAGTCATTTTCAAAACACAGGAAACATCAAAATGCTACATAGCTGAAGATTCCATTACATCTTAATTTGCCATAAGGGGCAACTGACACAATCAAAATACATAAAATGTAATATATATATATATATATATATATATATATATATATATATTATATATATCGATATATATATATATATATATATATATATATAACTTCGGTTGAACAGTTTGTCATTTCATTGTAAAGTTGTATTTGAAATAAACTTTTATTTTCACCTCAAAATGTATTTGAAAATAAAAAGTGGAGGTACTTATAGGCTTTTGATGCCATGGTAACTACATTAATATCTTTCTGTTTAAATCTACTAATGTGCTTGTGATGTCATTTACTACACAGTGAATGGTGAATCAATCTACTAGTCCTTTCTTTTTAGCTCTTCAGGCATCATAATATTGCACTATATACCTATAACAAAAATGCACATGATGCCTTCTTTTAACTAAATCTGCAGCATTTTGAACAGAAGGAGAGTAACTGAAGACAGAAGAAAGCAAATTCTACAGTTCTGTTACATTCATAGCTAATGTAACATTGAACCATTGCATTCATGGCCAATGTAACATTGAACCATTGCATTCATGGCCAATGTAACATTGAACCATTGCATTCATGGCCAATGTAACATTGAACCATTACATTCATGCCGAACAACAAGTGTAATAGTACACAATAATCAACTGATTTAAACACCAGCTGAAAGCTTGTGATAAAAACAGAAAAGAAAGCTATATATTGAAGATTACAGCCCCTGGTGGTTGTTTTGAGTACATCTTTACCAAGCCTCTGGAGGTCTTAGCTGCATGAAGATAGATGATTAGCCACTGAGGATCTAACAGTGGAACTCCAATACCATAATCACTCTAAGAATATTTAACTATGGAAAAACTAATGAGATATGCAAGTGGTGCAATGTCTACTGCAGTACTATTACAAATCCCCAAGGAACTCAAATTGTAGTGAGGGAAGAATTTGGATGTTGACGAGGGCACCACCAATGGTAATCGAATAGCACTTGATGAGAAACATTGTACAATCACACAATGGTTGAATGACATTAAATTGATAAAAACAATTGCCTTACAATAATCACAGTCATGAAAGGTGCATTTGACACTGTCACTTTACTGTTCCCCATTCAGCAGCTTTGATTTTAAAAAGAAAAGGAACTATGACGTCCAAATAAATTGTTTCCATTGTTTCAGTGCTTGTATCTGTAATGTCAAAACACTTGATCAAAAGCCCAAGGTAAAACATGCAAGAAGCTCAGCCACGAGGACCAACGTGTGGTTTCTCTCATTTCAGAAGTAGAAGACTCACTATTTGTTCTATTTTGCTTTCTTAGGGGGGTGGGGGCTTTGTATTATGTAAAATTCCAAAAGTTAAAATGTTCCTATGTCTAGAAACATTTATTACACAACAGTTGTCACTAAAACCATTATTTGGAATTAACAGACTGCCACCTAGTGGTGGCAGGACAAATTACTGATGATAAATGTCGCTTGTCAATTTTGTTCTAAACCAGACTGTTGTTTGGCTGGCACCCAGGTCCAGTTTTATTTTTGTTATAGTAGCCTTTTTAGTGATTTAAAAAGAGAATACAATAACCCCTGTTTATGTTGGCTATTTTTAGAAGTAATTATGTAGAAAATTATATATTCATTTAAATAAAAAAATATACCATAAGATGATTCAAATCTGCAGCACTTTGAAAACCAATTTGCACAGATAGGCTTTAGAAAGATACTCTTTGGGGGTTTTTTCCACTCATTTTCATTTGTTTGAACTGTTCTCAGCTTAAACTGTCCATCCCTCAAAAATATGAATTGGCACAGAAACAGGTATTATAATGCTCATTATGTTTTGGTCATTCCCTATTCCCCATCCCCGCTGGAAGCTATCACTGCACATTACCCCATTATTAGGTTATAATAGTTATAAATGATACAAATAAAGAGGTGTGCTCATGCTAGCAATCATTTGTAGGTGGGGGCCCCAGGGACGGCTGCTTTGGCCTTTGTGTGAATATGTGAATCAGAGTTTCTACTTAAATATCAAAGACAAATGCTTTGCACAAATTGAGACAGTATGAGATGTTGATATACTTTACAGTATATAATGACCCCAAAAGTTTGACTTTAAAATTGTAAACTGCAACAGAAGCAAACCTGAACAGCGGCAACTCATGATACTAATACCGTAGGGGTTCATGGGAAGTGCATAAAGCAGCAGATCTCTCAGGTTTGTGCTGATGTGTGGAAACTGCAGCACCAGGTTTGCTCTAGCCCGTAGGTTATTAATGTCAGCGGAACCTCCCTGAAACAGTATCTCACTTTGTTTTGTACTGTATGTCCTGTATGGGTATCTACCTTGTGAAGTCTCCTTTTAGAAGGGATAGAAGGTAAAGGGATCAGCAGCATAGTGGACCCTGCTAAAGTATATCTTTAATTATATAAAGTATAAAATACAAATTTACCACATGTATAATTAATGTGCTGCTATTATTGCATGCTGTAAATCATTATTATTTGCTGATTGTAAAATGTCAGGCATTCATTTTAAAGTACTTTGGGGAACATTTAGATTTCTCATATCTGGACAACACATTTAGGATAGTGTGTGTGTGTGTGTGTGTGTGTTTGTGCGTGCATGCTTGCGTGCGTGTGTGTGTGTGTGTGTGTGTGTGTGTGTGTGTGTGTGTGTGTGTGCGTGTGTGTGCGTGCGTGTTAAATAGTCAAAACAGACATCAGCAATCATTTCAAAATTGCATAAGTGTAGAGCCTAAATGTTTATCTAAAAAACAGATCTACTGTGCACTTTTTCTCATAATGCTTTCCCTAGGTGGCTACTGCTCTATAGTTCCTTCTTTGGTCCTTTACTCAAGGAACCTTTATCAATGTGCCACGAACAACAACTTCCCATTTCTCTCCAAGCTTACAACACCCTACACCAAAATACAAGTAAGGTATGTAGTTCTCAGTCACTGTCAACTCGGAGATTTCTTTTCAGATAATGGCACCAATGTGGAACTCTGGAATAAGGAGGCAATGTAAACTGCAAATACTGCTGCTCAATTCAATTTGCCTTAGTGCTCTTATGTCCTCTTCTGGGCAAAATGATACATTGCAAGAAACATCGGCCAACACTTGGTACATTATAAAGCATGGGTCTCCAATCCTGGTTATGGATACCAGTGTACCTCATGGTTTTTGTTACAACTGTACCCTAAATTACTTAATTGAACCAATTAGGTGCTTATTTGAAGCACTGAGATCATTACAAACCTCAGTGGATTGTTCTTGTATTAATGTTCAGATAAATGCTCAGTGTCAAGGAATCAAAATATAACAATATAAAGACTTGCCTCTTAAAAATGAGTTATTAATCTGATACCATGTTATACATGCATGTAACAATAGTCAGCAGTCCCAGCAGATCCAGTGCAATAAAAACAAAAAGAGATACTGTATTAGATTTGGTGGTTTTGACTCCTGCTCTAGTCCAATTTGAGGTCCATTACCACAGATATGCTACATGAAACCACCATCTTATCTGGTTTCAACATCAGTCTGGGGCTGCAGCTGCTGCTCATGGAAATAAACAAGACTAATTTCAAATTTGACAGACTCAGTGCTATGAGTAAGGTCTGTTTAAAATTTTCACTAGACAGTAATGGCATGAAAAGTCAGATTATAATGTTTACAGATGCTAACAGCTCTTTTAATCTTTCTTAATCTGCACAACATAGAAGTCTATCAATGTCTTCAAAGCGAAAGTGGAAAAAAAAAACCCTGATAAATCACACTAGATTTTATTCTATATTATCGACTGCTGGGGATCTTTCAGCTAGTCAGAGTGCCAGTTTCACAAACCCCCCCCCCACAAAAAAAAACCCCTAGCCCATTCAACACATCAGCCTAACTATTTTGAGTTTCTACTGTGCTTCATTCTCAATATCAAATGATGTCACCTGCTTGAAGAAACCTAATCTGAATTCCCTTCCCTGGAAGGTGTGGGAGCACTATAGACATAATTTCCATTCAATCTGAGCCTCTTTCTGAGGTGTCCAGCGCTAGCTGTGCTGAATGTGCTGGTGGTTTTGTGATGTCAATTCAGATCTATGCCTGACAAGCAAACTCATTTGGCCAGTGAGCAAAGTCATATTTACACCCTTTATTAACCCACCTCACCCCCTCCCATTGTTCCTGCTGAGCAGTTTCAGGAAAACAGTGAAATACAGCAGACGTGAAGCTCATGTTACTCTGTGTTGTAGCGCTCCAGTCAATTGTTACAGTGTCAAGCTGTTTCTGAGCAGAAACAAATTTACCATTTCCACTCATTTCATTCCAGGTCCAAGCACTCTCAATAAATAAAACCTCATTTTTTGTTTTACTGTAAAGCCTTCACATGGACTTTAGGTATCGTAGCCCTTAGAAAAAATGCAGAGGGCCTTAGTAATCTTTTAGGGTTCCTGCTTTGGTTTTACAATGTTTCATCTCAAATCATTTTTAATACATTTCATTCTCCTGGGTCGGTTCTTGCCAACACTCCCAGGGCCACCTGTGTACAGAAATGTTTTAATGTTTGACATTGTGATATTGTGTAACTTTACTGTACGGACAAAGCGAACTACCAAAGTGATGCAAAGTAATCAGGTCTTGATTCCAATTAAAAAACTGTAAACGAGGCACACATTTCTTTTTTTTTCTCTGATTGGGGAGAATACAAAAACATAAACAATACAATACAATAATTCCCCAAGTTTTACATTTTCACCCCCCCCCCCCCCCCCACCCAAACCACCCTCCACAAAGACCAACCCCCACAAAGGGCTTCCCTAACTAATGTCAGTCAGATAAAACTGAAGGATTAATCAAAGATCTAATGGAGTCTGCAGCCCATCTCCAGGCCTGCACAGTCCCCTCCCCAGCGCCATGGACCCGAGCAGTAGAAAGGTCCATATAAATCATATCAAGAAAGGCGAGATTCCTTTGACGGTAGGGGAAGGAATGCCGAGATTGAAGAACTATCATTTTTTTACCTGCTGTGAGACCAGCCAACCAATCTGTTTCTGCTGCAGTGATGGATTGAGGGATGAGTCATCATTCAGTAATAATATCTTAGCAGAGCAAGGGAATTTCTTCTCAAGAACAGTGGACAAAGTTGAAGAGACCCGATCCGAAAACACAGCCGCAACAGGACACTTCCAAACCATATGTAAAAACCCATGATTCTTTTTGAAATATTGAAATGTTTGAATTACAGATGTATTTACCATTCATTGACGTTTTGCTTGCTATCAATTCCCAGAGGTCTTTTAGCCTTCGCATTTTTTATGAAGATGATAATAATATAAAATGATAAGAAAGTCATATCAAGGTCAAGACATTTGTAAATATTCTCGTTTGCACAATTTATTATTTGCCATGACGTACAGTAAGTCACACTGGTAGCACTTTAGATTATGGGACATACATAACTGTGTAATAACTTTGTAATAACACAGTAACTACCAAGGGTATCTGCTCTTATATAGTAACTGGTAACGGAATTATTGTCTAATTAGATGCAATTAAATGGCCTGTACCCTAGTTACGGCATGTAACGAAAGGTTTTTCACAAAGCCATGTCTGTGTAATTATACAGTAGTGACTGTGTAAGATCAGAAACCATTTGCAATTACCCAGTAATTACAATGCAGTTACATGGTCCTGTAATAAAATGTTGTGACACCCCAAAAGCACGAATGAAAAAATGGTTCCATACTAAATACATTAAACATTTGGTAGCTTTTATGATTAAGGGTTCGGCTTTGTTCATTTGTCTATGCCTGATTAGGGCAAGTCATTGTGAACAAGTAGCAGAGAGAGTTAATTTGCTTTTAAATAGCTTGGAACAAAATGCATGGTCTGGCAGGCTCCTGTAAGGTTATCAAACGGTTGTCATCACTTTTTGGCAGAGCAGATCTGCAAGACAGTCATGATTTTACACCTCATTTGCTGTTTCAGCATTTCAATTATAGTCTACATGTATGCGCTACATTGAACTAGCCAAATTAAACCAGGCACTCTTAATTGACTTTGCTTTCGTGATTAGTTTAGATATGTTTCAGTTTTGCTATCTTGCCATGTGCGTAGGAGGGAAATTAGCAGCAATTAGAATGGAATTATGATTAAAACCACCCACATGGTTCTTTTAAATTAAAAAAAAATCTTAGAAAACAGAGAAATCTGAAATAAGCTAGGAAAACATGATTATTAGTACAGTGTACTGTAACAGTACATCAAACTAGATTGTCCACTTTCCCTTATTAAGATGTGGTGAAAATACTCTTCATTTTAAATTAAAGGGATATGCAATATGAAAATGAATATAATGTAATATTTTAGGATCAGAGCCAGGTAAAACCTGAGAAAAATTATAAGCACTCAGTATTGGACAGAACCCAGAACTAAATCGATCCTGCAAAACAATAAATTACAATGGCAATTAAAACTACTTTTAATGTATGGATTTAATTAATTAATTATTCTTTTTTTACTCCTGTGCTACATTTGAATCTGGAAAAGCAAACAAAATATTGCAAAACAAAATCAATTATTTATTTATTTTTTTCTATTCAGAGTAAATGCAGAGTGAATTTGGCCTGAAATGACTCAAAGGTATACTGTGAATGTACCAGCTTTGTATAAATATGTTTTGGGCTGGCCCACGATTTTTTATTTTTTTATTTGACTTCAAACAAGCAATAGGAACAATTCCTCCATGAACATCACCACATGAATCTTTCACACACCCTGACTATTGAAAGTTAAACTGTTTTCCACAGAATTTTTTTTTTCTTTAACACAGCGTGCAATTGAAAATGAGGAGTTGTTAAATGCACCACGACAGTTGATGCATTAAATGTGTTTAGTTTAGATTCTGTCTCCGCTAATATCTTTTTTCCCCTTAAAAGCTATATTAAATAATAGGCCTGGCAAAATGTTTAAGAGCCTACAGGAAGCTTTTTCATCCCATTAAATGCTTCTTTTCTTTCCTTATGAAAAAGATAATGAATGTATAACAGCTCCAGATGGGGATAAGTAGATACACTTTGATTTATTCAAAGAAATGTTGGATATATTTACAAGAATTACATACAGAGCCTGCAGTAGCAAAATCAATTTTGTCACTGAAGAACGGTTATTATTACAGCCAACATTCATAGTGAGCTACATAAATCTATATATCGATTCTCGTTCTCCTGAACCGTTTCACAGCCTTATAAATAAATTAAATAAATAAATAAATAGGCCTGTTTTTGTCCTTTGTCCATTAAGAACGAATTAGGTGTGTCTGATTTGGGTCAATTGCTGCAGCTTTTATGTTTAGATTTGCAATCACTTTTGTGGCCATTATTAGAATCGTTAGCAAGTTGCTGTCAAATCTACAAGCATGTAATGCGCTAGTCAACAAGTCAGAGAACAAATAATGCATACGTTTTTAATATATTCCAAGTCTCTGAGCCTTCTGTTCTTGACACTTCATTTTTTCCCCTCTCTCAAAAGCATTTTTGTTTAATTAAAAAATTTTTGTTTAATTAAAAAAAAAAAAAAAAATATATATATATATATATATATATATTTTGCTACATGACAGCTCGCGAGGTGGAGCTGTTGGATAAGAGTAAACTACAATAGCATGAGAAACAGGCAACTACTGCTTCATCATTTTTCAATACCATACTGTATCACAAAATAAGCAAGATACTGTAAAGAATGCAGTTATTAAATACAGTGCTAGAAATGTAATATACTCATAGATGCACAGTTTCATGAATGAATGTATTTAGGGATAAATCATTTTAGAAACCAAACATCTCCCCCAGCTCTCAACAATCTATTCTGCCAGTAAACAGGAGCTGTGATTCTGGTAAGTGAAAAATGTATATTTTTTTGCAACCCTCGGAAGGCAGAAAGAGGTGCGAATACACCCCAAAGATTTACCAAATGTAATTTGAAGAATCACAGGATAGCTGCAAGAAGTATCAGGAATATACCTAGTTCATTGGAAAAAATGTACAGGAACAGCTAAAATATACCACTGGCAATGTACACTGAGCTGACTGTTCACATACAGCTATACTATACCACTGGCAACATACACTGAGCTGACTGTTCACATACAGCTATACTATACCACTGGACAACGTACACCGAGCTGATTGTTCACATGGTGCTTCTGGTGAAGCAGAGCGAACTGTTGCTCAATTATGAAAATGAACACCAAGCAATTATATTTGGGTGTTAAAATGAACACAATTGCAGCTTTAAATGCCAGATAATAATTATACACAGCCAGCATTAATATATATATTTTTTTAAATAAGTTTCTTCTTTCTTCATGAACTCAGAGTGACTATATACCTGAATTAATTATGCTTAATTGCAAACGCTCAAACAATTAATGAATTAACTCATCACATGTTCTGAGACCTTCAGCCCTAGGGGCTGTTGGGAAATGTAGTTTTTACCTGCCTCTATGACAGCTCTCCCCTGGACTACATTTTACATTGGAAACGTATATATCTGCCACACGTGACTCTGTCACAATATGTAAATGATAAACTGATGGTAGATGTTATGCATTGTGGAGGGCAGCAGGTACAATGCAGTATTAACTGATTGAATAATATTTTAGTATAAAATCGAGTTGTCAGACAAAACAACTTTAACCGCCTCCCTCAAATGTTTTAAGTTGATGTGTTTATGGCTGTCTGGCATGAGAAGAAACACTGGTTTAAGGTTGAGTGGTTAACCAATATCTGATTTGTAGTCATGGCTCACTGTAGTATTCATTATTCTATAAAGGTGCACTTGTAAGGACCTTCAGAGTCATTTATGTGCATAAATATATTCATTCCCCTACAGGAAACAAAACATGGGAAAGTGTATGCAATGAAAATCAGACCCAGAAAGATAGCCAGCTTGCTCCTTTATTAGTTTCCACCAATACATAATAATACACAGGCAATCCTTCCAGTGGACTAATTTAGACTTTGCTTTAAAGTGACCCTTCACTTTTAGAATATGACTATATTTAAACCACTAAATGATTCATCCCCTCTGCATGCTGAGGAGAGTGAACATCTCACTGTTTCAATGCATTTAAGTCCCAGCAATGTCGTTTCAGGTTTGGTAATAAACATTAATTCAGGTCTTGCAGAGCAGGTGGCCCCATGCAACACTGAGCATGCCCATCTCCAGTGTGTGAGAGGAAAGGTAATCATTTCTCCTAAATGTTGTATTTTACGCTTGGAGCAATTTTGACTTTATTTTTAAGAGCCTGCTGAGGTCTCTGACTGTGTAAATATCACTTGAAACATTGCTTTGCTATGTTTGCCGTGCCTGCTCCCCATTTATAAGCTGCTGCTTCTTTTTCCATACTGCTGAGAGGACTATATAATCTAATGGCTGACTTAGAGCAAAAACCCCAAGACTCCCAAAAGAAAAACATGATTAGGGACTGGCAAAACGTACTTATTTGCCTTTCATGGTTGGAGGTTGCAAGTGCACAAAGTCAGTGAAGAAAGAGTCTTCATTTTGTTTAGATGTGGCTCTATGTTTCTCTTGCTGTTCATTAGTGGAAAGTTACTAGCACTGTTTTTTTGCATTCTTTGGAAACAAACCGAGCATTTACCTTTATTGTCAAAGTTGTAGAGACCAATCTGTTTCTCTTCTCTCTGTGGAAATAGAAAATTCACAGGATTGGACAGTGAAAAACATGGCAACTCACGGTGAGCTGTGGTGAATGCTCAGTATAACCAGGAGAAAGGCAACATACAACTGTAATATTACAGCACAAATGTATAATGGGAATGGTATAGATAAAGACTGGGAACAGTATCTCTGGAGTTGAGCAAAACTGGCCCTGTAACAATCTGGAAAATGGCGTTATAGTGCATCACAGTGTCGGCTGGCTCCGAGAACAGTTTTTAGAGATGAAGTAGAAGACATTAGACATTGTTACTTTCCAGGGAAGGGATTTTAATTTGATCTCAAACGCTGTCTCTGATTGTAATACAGTCCTCTGTGGTAATGATGTATGTAATTAGCAGTGCTCTCTGGGAGGGGAGATTAACTCCCTCTGCTGTAAATCGTTGACAGGTGCAGCAGGCTCCCTAATTCGAATGGGCCACTGTGAGCACTGCGCTACCACTGAGGAAAAAAGGCACTACATCCACAGTTTAGGCTGCTGTTAACTTAAACTTTATTACCCGTACCTATATTGTTTTTTGTTCACTGTAGAGAGAAAGTACTGTTCCAAATCCTTCACAGTGCACGAGCGGGGCTCCTAGGACCTAACCTGATTTCCAGTTGCACATGCTGAGGGACATTTTCAATTAACTATTTAGCTAGAGGGAAACTTTGAGAGAAACTATAAATTAATTCAATTATAGTGAGCTAACACGGCAGGATTTAGATTTATTTAACAAATCACTGATGTTCTTTTGACTGAATAGAACAAATATCCATGTATTCATAACTGAGTATTTACCACTGGTCCCTGCTTTTACACGGTGGGGTTTGTAAGTATGTTTATACATGATAAAGGATTTTTTTGTGGGTTACCATGTAATTACACCAGGTAACACAATGTTGCTCACAAGGCAATTTCCATGTACTGTAACTACACAGTAGTTATCATGTAAAAGTCATTGGTGATTACCCTGTCATTACAGTGTATCCATGTTTAACCCAAATATCTTATGCCCCACATTCCACTCAAAGCGTTTTGCTTGACTGCAATTTATTTGGCACAAAACAGCATGCTGAAAGTGTGGTTATGGCAAACACACCAGAGGCAACCTTCACTCAGAATCTATATGTTCACTAAATGGATGTCTTTCTACATCAAAATCAGTTTTAAGCGACTTTCAGTTCTATAGAGCTTTATTTTTTCTTCGTATTTCTAGACTGTCGAATGAAGCTCTGTGTTGATGTTATTTGTTAATTTAATTGATTCACACTAAGCCCCTTCTCCACTTGGATACATGAAACATATACAGTACAATAAAAACCGACTCCAGTAGAAACAGTGGGTGCACTTTTCTCTGTTTCCTGTAAGTGGCAGTGCAGGATAACCTGTACAGTAGAGTCGACCCTCTACAATGCAATGTAGACTACATCCCTATACCTCCTCACAAGATGGAGTGCTGGTTTTAAGGAATGTGTCCTTTTGTCAGGAGTGGTATTGGACAGGCTAGTGTTAAAACTCAACTTTTCAGTCTTGGCAATAAGACTGTCAACAATGGTACTCTTTATGAAAAGCTAGAGAGGGCAGAGAAGTTTAACTATGGAATAATGTTGCAAATAGACATAATGGAATCCCAGTACCCACAGAAGCTTAAATTTAAAGGCTACTCATATTTGAAATGAAGTAATTTCCTGTTTGGTATTCCTTTTTCTAGGATTGTGAATTGTATTTTTTTTTTCCAGTGCAAGCTTAAAAAAAAAAAAAAAAAAAGGTAAAAACTAATGTCTATATATATATATATATATATATATATATATATATATATATATATATATATATATATATATATATATATATATCATGACAAGGACTTTGGGAATTGCACTGAGCTCTGGCTAATTAATCCAAATTCAAAGAGCGGTTTTCATAGCTTTCATAACAGTCACATAGGAGAACTTCAATTAAGTGAAGGCTATAATAAAGGACAAGAGCTGCAGATTTAAAGTACTGAAGAAAAAAAACACATAATCAGATGTTTTCATTATCAGCATCTTGAAATAATGAATTTGTTTACTGTCAATGATATTATTTATAGGAGAAGTAAAGGTAAACTCAATCTTCAAGAAGTCATTTAAGCGTTTTATATTTCATCATATGGTTTTTAAAAGAAATGTTTAGGAAATATAACTGACAGACCCTGTAGCCTGGCATAATCTGTTTTATTTGGTTTGATGGATGGTCTGATATTGGACTAACACCCATTTTAGTTAACAGTTATGGGCCCTTTGGATTGCGTATGTACTTTCAGATGTAAAATACATTTAGATTTAAAAAAAAGGTATGTACAGTATTTTTATCAAACTGTGGGAACCACCTAGAAAAGTGTTTTTTTTTTTATAGTACTGATTTAACTTGGGACATTTCAATATACTGGCCTGAAGTGACCTTTTCATCTAGCCTGCCTGGAAACGTAGCTCATGAGCTGCATGTGGCCCAACTCACAGTGATTCCCATGCAGAAATACATCTTAACTTGTCTGCAACGTAATACTTTAAGCTTGCGGTAAGTGTGAGCGCACAGCGTTCAGAAGATTCTTACAGTGTTAATACTCTTCAGCTCACTGCTGCTGAAGAGAACAGTGTGTTCTGTTTAGTTCATCCGCATTACTCCAAGCTGCCAGGACTGTATAAGCCCTCACTCCCTCTCACATCTACACTCCAGTTCTTTCATGTTGTTTTTTATTCTACTTATAAGGACATGGCTTACAAACCCATATTACAGCATCCAAAAAAAATTATAATATGAAATATTCACAGCCGTGGAAAACTAAACTGTATTTGAAAAAGAGGTCTACAATATATAAGATCTGGTCTAAATGAAAAGGCGGCATGTTAGGTCACTGAATACAATAAAAGCCTTTCAACAGCCAACAGTGATTTAACAATGTGGGCTGAGGGATTGGTTGGCCCTAAACTGTCTTAGATATAACCTAAGCAGTTTACAATTGGTCATAGTCTATAGTTTATTGTGGATGGACTATTGTCCAATCATTAAGAGGAGAAAAGAGTCTTGGGTCACCAAGATGAGTATAAGGTATGACGTAAGTCTTTTGTTCAGGTGAGAGTCTGGAACGCAGACATCCAAGAAACCACAGCACGCTGGACTAATTACAATTGCACCATGAAGCTGAGAAAGGAACTTCCTAATTACTCTTGGCATTTTATGAATGAATGACAGGAAAGGTGTCTTGTAGGAAAGTTTCTAAGGTTTACTGAGTAGGGCTGAACACACAGACATTACTGTGGAATGACCCTGTGTAACAGAGCAGAGGCTCCACACATTGGAGTGTTGTGATTTTGTGGCTGACAGCCATCTTGGCGAGCGGGCGAACAGCCTGGAGCCAAGATGGCCATTGTTTAACACAGCCGCACAGTTTAATTGATTCATTAGAAAAGTGTGGAATTATGACCAGGTGGTAATTGATTTCTTAATTGTCAATTAGCCCCTGGCCACATGCTATAAAAAGACAAAGGACATTTGTTTGGTGAGTGCTTAGTGAAAGAGAGCAAGAGCGAGAAGGACAAAGAGCAGCACGTTGTGCTGAAGCTTGGGTGCTATTTTGTTTTGTTTGATTTGTAGTCTTTTTCAGTGTTTAGTTTCAACCTATTATTTTGTTCCTGTTTGTTCCTGTGTTGTTAAATAAAAGTGCTCGAACAAGCGGTAAACTGCAGTCTTCCATGTCTAGGTCTACTATTTCAAGGGTGCAAACCAGCCTTGACCGTGACGATATGCTACACCCTGCTTAAAAAATGCTTTATTTGCTAGAAAAGTATTTACAGCTATAAACTGGTAAAACAACAGTGCATTCCAGTTGGACTTCTTTTACAAAAAACAAAAAACAAAAACATCTTAGGCAATTTCTCACACATCAGCTTTTTAAAACAATGTATCTGTTTACAAACCCAATTATTTTTTTTAATAATAATAATAATAATAATAATAATAATAAATAATAATAATAATAATAATAATAATAATAAATTAAAATGGACACACTTAACACACACTTGCGCTTTTTATTCTTGGAGTGCCTCCATTAATTAAATCCTCTTACCATAGGGACTTGAGCTTTCTGCGCAACAATTATATCCTACCAGAATTTGCATTTTAATTATAAATAGCTGATTACAGTCATGTCAACCATTAATGGATTCCTAATTAAAAGAAGAATTGAACCATTTTTTTAAAAAGAAAACACACACACACACACTTATTAGTTTATTCGTGTTCAGAGCAGCCAAAAGGCTAAGCCGAGGGTCAGTCCTGTTTATTCACTTTCTTGCCAGTGGAAACTGTTCTTGGTGCCAAGAGTATTCTGTTGATAACTCTGCAAAAGTAAACAGCTGCGTGGCCTGAGTCAATTGCTGTGCAGTGGCGTCTGCAGGCCCAGCTATCCTGGGTGTATTGCAGCATGATAAGACTTGGAATGCAGCTCCCTGCATAATGGAAGGGTTATTTTGTGCTTAGGCTTTCGAGTTTTCCTGCAGAAAAACATTGCTAGTGTTGTATTGGTGTTTTGTTCTATGTTGCACCTTTATGACGATCGTATACAATGTAGTTACTTTCTGATTTATCTGTATAGTTGCCTTAAAGGACAAGTCAAATTATCAGATTATATATCATTAACAGCATACTTTACAGCAGCTGTTTCCTAATGAGTATGGTTTCCATCAGGAACCACTCTCCCTATCGTTACTGTAGGCAAAGATTTGACAAGAATCTAGGACCGGGGGAGGCAGAAGGCCCCTGCTGCCTCTGGGCTATGGCAATCAAGATGAATGATAGCTGCTTAGGTCTTCAGAGCTGCATTTGATGATTCAAACAAGTAACTTACAGATAATCAATAAGTGACAGACATAAGTACTCAGGTACTAAGTCCATAGTTGATCAGTGCTACCTGGGCAGAACCATCATGTTTTTTGTTTTCTACTCAATAACTAATCAAGATTTTTTTTTTTAAAGAATCTGTTTTTTCTGCCTACAATTTACAGTTAAATAGAAGAGAGAATGAGCGAGAGGCAGAGAGCGAGAGATTCAATGTAATCATATTAGTTTAATTGTGGTATGCATAACCATCAATATATTTAAATATTGTTTGCATATTTTTTTTTTAAGTCTAAATTAGTTTCATTTAAGGAAATCCCTAAACATCAGCCTTTTTTTTAATCTTTAGCCACAAAATTAGATATCAGGAAGTGTATTAACAGGCCATGATAAGAAACAACACATTCAGAGCTGAAACAATGTTAAAAACCTGGCAATGAATTTCAAACCAGGGTTAGGTCAAAGACCCCTGTCTCTGTAAAATAGCCCTTCCTGTTCAAAGGTAAACAAAAAAATGCACTTGAGTTCTCTGATTTCACAGGAGCCACGGCGACTGAGACCCTATTTTTCTTTATTTCCGGAAGACTGCAGGGCGTCTCCACTTCAGAACTGCTGTCTTGATAAATCCCCACTTTGAAGGAAACACCTTAGAGAAGCAGACTCCCTTCCTAGATAATGGGCACAATAGGAATCTCCACAACGAGGGATAATGATGATAAATCATTTTTTCCAGGAGAGTCAGCCATTTGTATGTTTGACACATAGCGACTGAAATCAATCTGTGCTGTTTTTTTTTTTTTTTGTTCTTGCTAAGTGGCGCCATAGCCCTCACATGATCAGATCAGTGCCTGGGTAGACCCACTCGTAACAGTAAATCTTCACTCACTGATTTTCGTTCTTGATAATTCACCATGTCCACTGATCAAATAAAATCCATGAATCATGAACATCATATATGAAGATGGTTGGATCATAACAAAACAAGTCTGTCTAGTCTTATATATTCTGTCTAAGTAATTGAAGGTGGATATTGATAATGCAGCATGCATTTTATAATGAATTGGCATCCCAGCCCATTGAATTGAATGGAAAGGCAAGGGAGGGACCCTAACCATATGGTTAGAAGACAGACGGTTTACCATTCAATGAAAGAGCACGCTCTGTAGTTGAGTGGTAAGTACTGGTCTTATGGTGATGTCAGTATTATTAACTTATCAGCCGCTCGAAGGAGATCTGTTGTAATGTAATGCTGGTTAGATGAAAAATAAAAGAGGGGAGTATATTGTAAATGTTTTCGCAGCACCCTGTGAAGGTTGCTTGTTCCTGCTGCAATACATGTGGTGCACACCAGTTTTGTTATTCATGGAAGAATCATCATTCTGATTTGATAGTACAGATTTTTGAAATACAAATATCAAAATGATTGTGCTTACTTTCTAAATTGTAACTATGAAACAATGTTGCTGTTTTGGGCTAACAGCATGCAAAAGTGTAAAATGGAATCCTGTGTTCTTTGCCTTTAGATTCTGCACAAGTCATGCACAGCCTTCCATGGAAACTTGCATTAACCTGCAGTCAACACCAGCTGTTCACTGATTCACAAGAGCGTACCATTCTTCATGCTAGTTAATCACCAATTTAAAGCTATGAAATGGAATATGCTGTTTTATGCAAATAGATCATCATTCCTTATCCACCTTCATCCCAGGTTAAATACCCTTTCAACCCTGCAGAGTACATTTGGTTGTTTACCAGAGCTGAGCACAAAACAGACTGAATTAATCTTGATTTGTCATGCATGCGCTGTACTGGAGGAGGGGTCCTCTAAGTAAGTGCTCTGTAGAGTGCTGACTAGTCTGAAAGTGTGAATCTGGGGTGCCATGGTAACCCACAAGACCTGTACTCCTAATTAGGTAATGCACATAAGAGTATGCACTTAATTAAAAACTGGATTCATAGGAGAGATGTTGTAAGTACTGAGTAATCCTAAAAAACCTGGTCAATAAACCATTTGCATTTTCTCGCATTTGTTTTCTTACATAAATTACAGAATCCCTGGCCATAGAGGATTTATCCGAGGGTTTGTAAGCAATTGCAGTCCAGTTTGCTACTCATGGTTTCTGTATGTAATTACTAATGGGCTAAATTAAATATTTGTTATTTTCTTTTTAGTTATTTTTGGTTTGGTAACTATACTGGGTGCATGGAAAAATGTGCAAATAGAGATTTGGGGAACAACTCTTTTGAGACTCTATCTCAGTGTTGCTGCTTTTCATGTGATTACAACATGCTGTGGAGGTATGCAAGTTATTACGAAAGCACAGACAAAATGGCAGAGAGCAGCAGCAAAACTCAGAACAACTGTGAACATTAGCTATTCCTCCGAACATGAAAGAAACAGATGGGTACATTTGGGGAGACATCTCACTGTTGTCAGTATAATCATGAGACTTTGATTGAATGTTTTGTTAATTGTTGATGATCCCCTGTAAAGCCCTACAACCCAAAAAGCAGGTGCAGTTGTTCATCAGTGACCATTCGCCAACTGTCACATTGCCACATTCTGATTCTCTCTATTTTTATTATTCTGTAAATAAGAAGTGATTCAAGTGCATATTCCTGCTCTTACGATAATACTCAACAGCAAATATATTACTCTGTTCACTTTCCATTACAAGACCAAGCATTGGAAAGATATTTGTCAGGCCTTTGCAACATGAAGAGCAACTATCAAATCCGATATTTATCAAAACATCTCTTCATTTAATTATAGGACTTGCAAGCAGATGTTTCCTGCATGCTAGGCTTGTTTATCTAAGTAATAGAAAGCAAAGACCTTTGAAGGTCTGGCTAGCATTATAAAGGAAAGCTATGTGAATTTATTTTCTCTCGTTCTTTGAATGAGTATAACTCAATTTATAATTTTCAAAACAGGGGACTTTTTTTGTTGTTGCTTATTTTCTCAATAAGCAAGGGAAGGCATGTTTGGGGTCCACTGTGTGCACGGGCAGGGAACTCCAAACTTCCAGAAAGCTACAGTGACATTTCAATAGCATATCACCTTTGCCACATGCCCATTTTTTAAACAAACTGAATTGAGTGTGAGTCTGCAAACCATTAATTTATATGACGTATGTTTAGTCCTCAACCTAAACAATATTCCTCTACCCCACCCCCTACTCAAAAAAGACAACGATCCTCCCCTTGCAATTTTTCAGTGCCTCTACTTTATTGAAATCTCTTTCACTTGCAGAAAACACAAGTAGTTGGCTAGACTGGAAAGAGATCCAATAAATCTTCATTCTGCAAGTCAGTTAATTTATTTTTAATAAAGTTCTTCATAGAGCCACTCCATTGAGATGCTATAGCTACACTGTGGTGTAAACTGTAAAGCACACCGAAACAACTTATGACTGATGAGCTTATACTACAGTCAGCAAACCTTGGGAGCTGTTTTTTGTTTGTTTTTGTTTGTTTTTTTTTGCTGAGTAAACTCAAAGACTTGCTGTCTGAGCATTGGAAAATTTTAAAATGCATTGAATTAAAAAAAAAAAGATAACTTCATGCTAGAGGGAATCAGGGAAAGTATATGATAAGCAGTACCTGAAATGTTATTACCTCTGCAACTGTTTAATTTGTCTTGGCTGTAGCGTGTTTAGTCAAGAGATATATTAATGCAAGGGTGGATGCCTAGTTACTCATTAGATACCCTGTTAATTGTGTGCAGCTTACTGTGGCCACTTCCAAAAAGAAATATCATCTTGCAATTAGCCACTATTAGGACATTCTGGTTAAAAAAATGCATTCATCCCTTCCTTCGAACAAACAGCTATTCATTGGTTTTACATAGTCAAACCTCTGTTACTGCTGTTTCCTATGATTTGATTGGTTACTGTAAGTGTACACACCCACAATGAAAAGGGCCTTCGATAGATTTTTTTTTTTTGACCAAGTACAGACTTGTCACAGTGAATGAATTGACTGAAGCACTCTAACATGAATAGGGTCTTGCATCTATTTCAGTTCTTTCCTGAAGCAACTCAAGTTGCCATAGAAAGAGATGGCAGACGGGCTGGGTTCAGAGAGGTCAGACTGCTCCAGGTCCTTTGCAGTGGGCTGTGACCTGCCTGCTTAATAAGCAGATTGTTCCTGTACTTTTTTAATTAATTCATTTATTACTGGAGGTGGGGGTTAGTGGCAGGGTTGTTACCATGATGGGTCAAGTGTCTAATAAGAAAAATAGTAAAACTGTTGTAATTGTAATTTTTTCCACATGACCGGGGCAGTTGGTCTGACAGTTGTGATGATGTAACAGCCAGGGGGTAGGGGAGGGGTGAAGCTTCTGGTGATGATTGGGAGGGGGGTGGGTTGGGAGGAGAGGTGTACTTCACAGCGTTCACTTTAATCAAGAAGTCAGATATAGTGCATGACATTCAATAAGCTGTCACATAATGACAGAAATAATTGGAAATGTGTGTTAAAGAGTGAGTAGCGAGGTTTCTGGAAAATAGTGCGTTATATATCCCTACGTTATCTATCCCTACATTTACATCCTTATGTTATACATCCCTATGTTATATGTCCCTATGTGTTGCTACAACTTTTTACACTTATAACTTCAAAGTCTGTTTCAAAGCTCTTTCAAAATGTCCACTCTAGTGCATTGGGGTTTGAGATTTGTCCTCTAAATCACTGCAGGAAGAGTGATAAAAAAAAAAAAACCCAAAACAAAACCCCCCAAAAAAAACATAACATGTGCTCTGGCTTTTCTGTTCCATACCACATCATGGATCGTTATTGCTGTGTTATCTGTTTGACAATGTGGGCAATAATCCTTCATTGCCAAAACTGATTGTGCGATCAGTTGTCAGGATGTTAACAATAAAAAGAAAAATTACAGGTACAGTTGTAGCAACAGGTGGGGATGTTTAATGCTATATTTTTCAGAACCCTGTGACTTACTCTTTAAGCTCTCACTCTAATACGGTAGGTAATGTGGGTGGGTCTTTATAAATATCTTACCTCCCACCTTAGTACAGAGGCAGGGTCGATAGCAAAGTGATACACTGTCTTGGGAATGTGTAACATTATTTCTCCAACTAGCCCATAATAGAGCTAAGGGCATGGAGTCTAATATTGTATAGCAAACTTGGAAGCCGGGGATACCATGAGAAGCGATAGGGTAACTAATTTCAAGGACTTCCTAGAGAGAGAGAGCCAGAACGGCAACGGTAAGATAGCGGGCCAGCCGGCGGAACTTCTTGTCTTTTGAATGTTTTGATTCTTAATTTTATAAGGAAAGGTCCAGAGAAGAAATCACATGAAACACATTTTTCAACTTAAGGAATATATATATATATATATATATATATATATATATATATATATATATATAGATATATATAATATATAATATATATATATAGACTTATACCTGATTGACATGTTTTATCCATCCCCTCTGAATTGTCACCCTCTAACAGTTACAAAATAGGTAGGGGAGATAACAGATGCAGTGGATTTATACGAGTCATTAGATTAATTATAATATACAATAAAAACACTTATATAAAAACACTTTCAAGACCCCACAAGTCCCTAAACAGGTTACACTTGCATATGAGAAAAAATGTGTGCTCTTTGGAACCATGAAATTCTTATAACAGAATATAAAAAAAAAAAAAACTAAATCAAAGGATCTTTGTTTATTTTTTTTAAGGTAAAAAAAAAAGAAGATGGCTATAACAGTAATTTACAGTAAAGGATTAACTAATGCCTCAGTGTTACAACTGAGCCAGTTTCCAATATACATAAGTGTTTCATTAGCTAATGCAAAGTGGGTTTGATAACTGGTTTGTAAATTTGGCAGCCCATGCATTCATCATTATGCAAAGTGAACAGGCAGTATCAACAATGAATTAGTATCATTGTGAGGATGTCTGCATGGATTTTAGTGTGTTTTAAATTTGATTAGGAGAGCCTGTTCCTGTGCCACTTCACACACATGAAAAGGTGACATGGAGTTGTTCCATGATTAGTCACTCATCAGCTGTTAATATCTGTCCACTACTGAACATATACCTGTCCCCAGCTTCCTGGCAAGTCTTCATGTCAGTCTCAAGCCTTGTCCCTTTTTTTTCTGCAGCAGATGTCATATATAATATTGGCTCCCTTAAATGTTAAGTATCATATATGTATGATCAGTGAAAGTTATGGTTTCATAATCATCATTAAGTATGCAATATATTTACATTATATCCCTGTTATGATACATCAGGATTTCCTTCTTTGTCATTGTGTAGGATTTATTCCTTATAGGATTGAAAAGTCACAGCATTACAAGAGTAATCCCCACAATTTTAGATTTCTATACATATTAAAACTATTATATTGCAGGCCTTTCAGTTTAATTCAGAAGAGTTTTGAAACAAGTTTGAAATGCAGGATCTGTCTCACAAGATGCTTCAGGAAATGATCAAATTCCTTTCAGTAAATTATTTCCTTGTACGATTTTGTTTTTCATACAAATTAAATAAATAGAGAGTTAAACATAACATTTTGTGGGATTACTTTTGTGATCCACTGATAAATGGTCATGTACCCTTAGTTGATGTATTTAAGCATTATCTCTTATTTTTGCCTATATGAATATCTTTATGCATGTTGCTTGGAAACTAGGCATTGCTGAGAAATGTACATGCATTTACTAATGGGCTTTGTGAATACAAGTAGGATGGGAGTCTCATAAAATATAACAGTAGGTAAATTATTTATGGCAGCCTTGCATCAAGGACATAGTCTTATCATTTCAAGACAATCTGTATTCTTTTCCTAAATGTTTGATTTCATTTGTTTTTAATTCCACGTTAGGCATGGTAGGTTCAAGCTATTGTGAGTTGTTTTACCTTAGTCAAACAAATGAGAAGGCATGGAATCTGAGGTTTTACTCCTGCAGACTTCATAATATTGTTGTGCCTGAGACTGAATATATGGAAGTGTCTTTGAACACTAGGAGAAAAGTATTGAACTTATCAGAATTGTCAAAAGTAGGTAATAAACTATTTCAAGGTTACATTTATCAATACTTCAAAGTCTACACAGATAATAGAATAATTCCATTAATTTTAGCTTTAGATTAATTCCAAACCTTACGTACATTTGCAGCTTTCAAATTTAAACCGAGCCACAGTATCATAATTAATTGCATGCAGTGGAAACTTCAATAGCATTAATTCCTGTGGGGAACTTTTTCACAGCTTCCTTGGGTGTTTCAATAGCACATCTGTGTGTCCACACTGCTCTGTGGACAGTAAATACATCTTTTGAAAAAGAGCATAGTTGCTAACTCCAAGACAGGTCAGTACACTTATGGCCTGGTTTATAAGCCATGATTAAATATGTTCTCAAAAACAAGGCCTCAATTTCCCAATCGCTGTAACCAGGTAGAAGACATTGTTAGAAACGAGATGCTGCATCTCACTGGATCGATCAGCTTAAAAACCTTCTATAAAATAATAATCAGTAACTCCAAACCCCTAGGCCTGAATTCAATCAAAGTTTTTGATAGTGCCATAATTATGTTTTAAAATAGCCGAGGCCACCATGGTTTTGATTTAATCCAGGCCCTAGTCTGTTTTTCTCTCTCATTGTAGTTCCTGCTTACAACCACTTGTTGCTCCTGATAACGCAAATGATTAGATGGACTACATCCAGATACTGTTGGGAGATGAGAAAAATAATGTAAAGTCGTTTATGATCATCTAAATGTTTTTCTTTTTATTAAACTTTTTCCTCTAAGTAAAAGGAAGCATTTCCTTACCCTGCTTTAACACCTGTCAATGCGATTACCATGACAACGGGAACTGGGACAGCTGACAAAGCAGAAGGCCCTGAGTTCCACTTCCGTCAGGACTGATACAGGTGTTGCTTGGAGACCAACACTGGCTTCTGATTGGGTGAAAGGTACCAGAAGTGGCACTCTCCCATCCCAAAACACAACTTCCATCTGCTGTGCATCTGGTGGTCTGAGTGTTATACATAAACCCTATTGTAACATCTGAAAAGCCACAAGAAGGCCTCACCAAGAAAACAAGAGAACACTATTTTTTATTTGTACAGGGTAATGTGTATATAGGTATAAGCATGGGGAAAACATGCAAATATATGCATAGTAAATACATATTCTAGTGTCATTGCTAGATTTCTTGTTGTCTGAAAGAAAAAGCAAATGTAGGCTCTGTGGTGCAGCTTATTTATATGAGTGTTCTGTCAGTGGAAACAACTACTGATTTTATTACATTATTTCGTAATTTATTGAAAACCAAGATTAGTTTCAGAGCTGGGGGATTTGACGGTAGTGCAGTGACCAGCAAAGATTTACTGGAACAGTTTTGCTTTGAGACTTTCTATTTTTAGAATTGCTTTGCCCTGTAATCCACTTCCTACATTTCCTGCAATCTTACATACCCATTCTCATGAGCACATGTAATAACAATGTGCAAGTCGAAATCCAGAGAACCTCTGGATTTCCATTTGGTTACATCGAGATCACAGGGTCATTTTTTCTTTACATGTTTTAAATGATCCAGCGTACTAAAGAGACTATGGCTTGTACTTCTCCCAGTAGGCAAATAATATGCCAATAGCTCCCTCAATATAGTATTACATGGGCACTTTACCCATATTGGAGATTCAGGTCACTTGTCTGAGATAACTTTAACACACACAGCTTCTTATTACAGGTTTAAACTGAAGTGGCATCTTTAGGTCAACACTGTTAAGATAATGGAATAGGGACCTCTTTGGTCAGTGTCTTCTGTCTTTGCCTTCCCTGCCAAATCAATTCACGTGCAGAACGTGCCTGAGCCAGACTGAATGATTAACAAGCAATCAAGCTCAGGCACAGCTGTAGAGAAGAGGCAAGAACCTCTCAATCAAGGTTGGGTTTTGTTCAGAGGAGAAAGGTAAGTTAAAGAGATAATCAAGGAAACAACTGCTACTCATGCTGGCTTTATCACAGCACGTTACTTGTTCGCTATGTGTTGTCTGTTTTGGCCAACGTGTCGTTTTGTTTTAGTGTTGTGAAAGTCTTTTGTTTTGTTTAAACTATTTATTTAACAAAAATGAGCATCACTGCTTCACCTCGCAGTACTGAGCCTGTGTGTATTTCCTGGTCTGATGTCACCAAGCCATCCTTGTCACAGGCTCAAGACACCCCCAGCCCCAAAGGATACATTTATCCCCTCCACTTTATTTAACAATACTGGTCTGATGTATTCCAAATAACCTCCAATGCCATGCATGCATATGTTGACCCATGGCTGAAATGCTGTCGCTGTTCAGTACCGGGACTTATTTTAATGCGTACCAGGACTTACTTCATCTGTTTTTTCAACCAACACAGATACATTCCATCCACTCAGTCCACTAGCGCATTGTTTCTCAATGCGTTTTCATTCTGCAGTTTCATTCTGTTTCCTCATACTGCTTCTGTCAATAACACAACATATTATTTTAGGAGATTTTATTTATATATATATATATATATATATATATATATATATATATATATATATATATATATATATATATATATATATATAAATCAATAACAGGGAATGCAAGGCTGCCATTGTAGCACGGCTAGGTGGACATCATTTTTTTTTTTTTTTTTTTTTTGATATCTTGAAACTTCAGTGTTATGATACAGTACATGACTGAGTGATACCTTGCTAAGGGTACAAAGCTTTCAGTATTTTCTTAGTTCGTGGATATTTTTTTTAATGTGTCGTGTACCGATATGTACAGATTTTAAAAGTATTTATTCATTGTCACTGAAATTGTCATTTTTTTATTTTTTATATTTACATCCAGCTGCGCGGGTACCTGCACTTTGTTGTTGAGAATTTCCCCCTTGCGTTGACATGTTATTTTTACCTTTAGAGTACGTTAAAATTCTCTGCTCTAACAGTCCGGGTATATTTTAATAAGTAAACTATGATACCTTTGTGCCAAATACAAAATTAATATATCTGACAACTAAAACAAAAATATCTCCGTGAATGCCAAGCTGTTGTAACCAGCTTCTCCCACGGTAAGCCAGAAGAGGAGCGTCTGGGCGTGCTGGAGGTGATGTCAGCTGCCTAACCTCACTGTCGAAACAGACTCTTCCCCTCCCTTCAGCTGTACCCGTGAGCGACACTCCCAGAGACCAATCGAGCAGGAGTTCCCCTTCTATTGCTTTTTGCCTGCTGTGAAATGGGAAAAGAGGAGGCGGGATTACTGTGGGCCTGGTATTGACGGTTATTTGGATGGTAAGGTTCGGGTGGGTTTTATTGAGTTTTATTTAATCGGTTATTTTTTATATGAATAGTATGTAATATTAATGAGCAGCTGGGGTTTTGGTGTAAAATAATATGCAGGCACTGTGCAATATTGTATTTTGCAACAGTAACACGTGTGGTGCAAGATGGACCTTACTCAGTTTTATTTGTAAATACAACTGTTAAGAATTATAAAATAATAATAATAATAAAAAAAAATAGTCACGAGAGGTTCCATATTTTTTTAATGCTGTAAATGATATGGCAGTCGCTTTACCTAACAACCAACTGGTCTTTTTTTGTCTCATTGCCTTACAATAATAACCAACAAGTTTGTTTTCTGGCAAAGAGTTGAAGCATAGTACGCTAGCCTGTTACTTTACAGTGCTACGAGTACTACCTGCAATCGAGTCAGTCAGTCCCCGTATTATTTCAGCAGTTCCAGCGTTCTGCTTCATTGTTAAAATGTTACTGTTTTGGCAAAAAGGCTGTAAAAATAAACGCTAGCGTGCGTTTAAAGAAGTAGTATTTTAGCCTTCTGCAGTTTGTTGTATCCTGCGAGCAAGTACATTGATGTGCGGGTCAGAAAGTGTATTGCACAATATTGTTCCAAAAATAATATTTATTTCTTCCTTTTTTTTCTCTCTTTTTTTCCTTTTATTTGTTGTGTAATACAGAGACGGGGCTGTAATTCAATTTCCAGCAAAGGCACTGCCCGTTGCATACAAGTCAGACAGTGCCACTGGATTTAATTGGCTAAGTTTGTGAGTATACAAGTTTGACTGCAGTTTTCATTACTAGTGATCCTGCACACGTCTTCGTACTTTGTGCATAGTTCTGGTAAGAACGTGAGGAAAAAATCACGACACTGTGGATTACCATCTGTTTATCAATACTCTTCGATGTAATGTTGTAAAGTAACATGGTTCTGGTGAATGGATGATACAGAACCTGACCAAACTGTTTCTGAGAGTAATTTATAATATATACCGGGATTCATTATGGAGAACCTGCCACAAGCTACAGGTGGGGAGGACCCCAACAAAAACGGGAAAAGAAAACCGAATGAAGACGACAGTAAAAACAAACCTAAATTGGTAAGCATTATTATTATTATAATTATTATTATTATAATTATTATTATCAGTGGAGCGAGTGTTAAGTGGATGTCATTTTAAACCTACCACACCTATTCTCTTTTTGGTCGTGCTATTATTACTGATGACCGGTGACTATTGTCTGTTCATTATCTAGGGCGGCCTAGGAGTGGTTAAAAAAGGGATGGGTTATTTATACCTGTTTGGCTAAAACCTACTGCAAGAATAACAACCAGGATAACTGGTTACCATGAGAGAAATGTATGTGTAAAAGTTTTTGAAAAAGTTAACGTGTGTGTGTGTGTGTATAGTGTTACTATCCACAGCAAATATCTGGTGTTAAATATCTGTTAAATGAAGTAGATGATGTCACCAACTTAGTTTTGTTTTTAAAATTTTTAACATTAGCATGCAAGAAAGTGATACTGGGAACCCATTTTTTAATTTATTTCAATTGTTTACATTTTTTTAAATTTTATTTTATCCACAAGACTTTTTTTTTGCTGGGGTGTTATGTTCCTTACACTGCCAACCAAGTAGGGTGCCACAGCCCAGCACCCTGAATCTTAGTTTGGAAACTTCAGTTTCTCATTCTGACTGCATTGGCCACAGTCCAAATGGCTGTATACTTGAGTGGCTTAATCTGTTATCCATACAAACAAAGAGCCTTATGCAAAAGGTCACTATGATCATAAATACATACTATTACCGCGGGATACTGTCTTAGGTTATTTTATTTTTGTAACATCAAGGAAGCAAGCGAGAACATCATAAGGATTAACTCACTTGCACATGCAAGCGGGACACAGTGAATTCTAACCCAAATATTACACTAAATGTAATGACGAAACAAGCATGGGTTTGTCCAATGTATTGTGCTCATTATTTATATAAGTAGGTGTTTCAGAAAATAAAGGCATTATCATCCGATGCAAACGCCCACACAAAAATAAATCTACTGCATCTTCAGTTGTTCATACTAGGCGCCGGCTGAAACAGCAGTTTGGTTGGTAGGAAGAGGATGTCATGTGCATGCTGCCTAGAACAAAAGCTGCGTTAGATTCTACAATGCCCATCACTTGCAGCAAACATTTTAAATATAGAGTACGTAAACGTCAAGCTAATTCAGTGGTGTTTAATTTTACCTTTTGTTAGTGATTTCTCAAACATTTTTTTTTCATAATGTGGGATCTAAACTGGAGGGCTGGGGGCACTTGATCTAAACGGGGTCAGAATTTCAGTATAGATATTTCCAGTGAGACTGTGGCATACATGTGTTCTTTATGTATATCAGGACTTCTAAACTGAAAATGAGGTAGCCCCAGTGACTTTCCTCTCTAAAACTGCAGTAGCTCCATGAAGGTCGCCATCCATGATAGAATCTGGGATTGCCAGTGGAATTTGCATGGCTCACCCTGCACTATGCACGTTTTATTTACAGTTCCCGTTTGTACTTGTTATTTTTTTGAGTATGATGTACTGGAATTTGGTTACATGTAATTAAAAAATAAATGGTGCGTCATTTTAAACCTACCCCACCTTGCATTTTATCCTGATGATCGCGTGCAGTCTCATTCGCCCAACTTCACACAGTGTGCTCTGACTAGAGAGTGGATATTTTGGCCTTTTTCTGTGGTGAGCAAAAGTCACATGACTTGAAGGACTGGTTTTAAACCTGGCTTTCTGTCTGAACCAAACTGAAGTGCAAAATGTTTAAGATTATCTGTTTTATTAAAGCACATTTTTAGATTGTCCCTTGAGGGAGTCAGCAGTTCAAACATTGTCTTCATGTAATTGTATGATGTCTGTAAATAGTTTTACATCACAGCCCAGCATGTGGACTGGCTGCCAGTTTTACTTCGTTTGCACATGCAAGAGGTTGGGGCCAGGGCGTGGATTCAAATATAACTGGGGCTACATCTATATAATAGGGCTATATAAATAGGGCTACAACTGGCCAATGGGACACATAGTGGGGATAGTGAATCAATTCCAGCTGGGAGATGGAGGTCTAGTACTATCCAATGCTTTCAAATTAATTTTCTTTGCAAATGTATTATCTTTATTAACATTGTTACGGGTCACCTTTTTTTGTGCTGTGAATGTTTTGGTACTTTTGAATTCAAAATTTGCATATGACTCAAATGCAAGCTGCATAACTGTTGCCTTCTGGCTTTGCTGTAGTGCACATGATGTGATTGGAGTTCATTTGAACTACAACCCAATAAGTGATTTAGGCACCAGGAAGCTTTGAGACATCTGCATATTCCAAATACATTTAAACAAACAAACAAAAAAAAACTGCAGATCTTTCCTAGCTGAAAAGAAGGCCCAGTTTTCAGTCCTAATAATAGTTAATAAGACCTTGGCCAGGGCTAACACATAATCCATGTTGGCGTTCAGTTCTTCCTGTTGTATTCTGTTGTGATAATAACACCTGTATTATGAGGACAAAATATGGATAGAGTGTACTGGTCAACAGTTTGAGTCAATGTTATAATTACCTATAGAAAAGTCACTAACACAAGTAGTTAAAATGTAACCCTGCAATGTCTGTGAAGGTTGTAGTCTCTTCTAAATGTGGGATCAGGTGCTTCATGCATTAAGAAATCTGCAACTTGATGTAATCCACATACCGTTTGTTCATTGCTCTAATAACTGTATGTTGTATGGTGCATTTCCAACATAATGGGGTTTGGTCATATAAGCTAGCCGAAAGAAATATTATGCCACATTCGCTGTATTTATTGCATGTAGTTTACCAAAACGATTTCCACTTCCCTACATATTAAAATTAATTTGGCCTTATGTTCCTTTTTGGAAACGAAGTACATGCTGCTATTTTAGGGTCCACTCGTCTGAAAATATTTACACACAAAACAGCCCTGTTGATGTTGTATGCTTTATTTAGTAAACTGACAAAAGAAAAGCAAACAGTCGATATTTTAAAGGGAACACAAACATTTCCACAGCAGTAAACATTGCAACATAAATACAATGCAGCTACTCTGGTCTTCAGGGGATTAACAAAGTAACGTGGTGAACAGTAGCCCTATTACTTAATTGTAGAGTTACACTGTAACAGTACCAGTGATAGTGTACATACTGTACACAGCAGTATTACAAACTGAATATACAGTACGGGAGACTGCTTAATCAATTAAATCACACTAAGTGGGACAAATCATTTGACTAAAACCCATGTCTTATAAAAAAGGGTATAACCTAAGAATATAACATAGATATAACAAAGAAGCTTGATTGATCAGTTTTCAGTAGCTAAAAGAATAATTAGTTTCAGCAGGCTTTTTTCTGGTCACATTTTTGGCAACATAATGTTGACTGCAGAAGTCGCATGTATTGCTACAGACTTCTTGACATGCCTTAAAACCAGTGTTATATGTACGTTTGACAGCTTTTTCATTTTGAGTTGGTTAGGTATGGTTGTGTGCTTTATGCACCACAGTAGGGCTTATTCACTGTTAAGCAGATGGGAGCTCCTCTTGGAACAAAATAAACCAACGCATTGGGGGAAGGTATAAAATTGTTTTGTTAAACAAGCAGTAGAGGAAAATAAAACAAAACAGCACCAAAGAAAACACTGGATCGCTCGGGGTGCAAGAACTGATTCTGATGTATAATGTGCAACTTTAAATTCATATATTGGGTTTGTCGAGTGTCTGATTTGTATGGTTTTAACGACACAAACTACATGTGATATTTTATACTCTGCAACTTTTTATTTATTTGTTTTATTGCACTGCTTACTGTGAATGGTTCTAATAATTTTTTTTTTTAATTTACATGAAGAGGATAATATACAACTGAAGTATTTCACACTTTGATATGTGACCTGAGTCAGAATTTATTTCAAGACTGGCACAACATAAAAGCATCCATACTCGTAATAATTTAACATTTACATTACATTACATGTATGTAGGTCTACTATTGATTATTCAGTGATGTTTAGGGTTTATCATAAAAAAGCTAGTTTCTCTCAACGTATCAGTTGCATTACACATGGTGTTTGTTCTAACAAGAAGTAGAAAATGGATTTTAAATCTTCAGTTATAACTCCTTTAACAGTGATTCTGGATGAACTGCAGCTGGCACCTCATGCAGCACTGCACTGTGCTTTATGTACTGGAACTGAAAACATCTGGAAATCATGCGGGTCATTTCTGGAAGACGGAGGGTGTATAATGTTTTATATATATCCCAATATCAATGGGATCAATTCATTATATGTTTTTAAACAAACATTAAATTTATACCATTATTTTCCCAGGTCATCCCATCATGGAGAAAAAATTGGTCAAAGTTAATAAAAGCTGACATGTTTACCACCTTCACACATGGTCTCACATTTTGGGGTGGGAGTTACACTGCTGTTTTCTGCATGCAAGCAGCTACTGGAACCTGGAACCTTTTTCTCTGTCACATGTGGTCTGTGTGTCATCAACCACAGATGGAGGAAACTAGATCCTTAGAATTTGAGCTGGAGAACTATGCCGCAAGTTTGGAGCTTGTTTTCAGTGTTCTCGCAAACACTTGGACGTGGTGCCATGCAGCCTCTTTACTGCCGCAATTGCTCACGGCGTGAGAGATGAAGGTTACTGTGTGTGAATCACTCTCTTACTGACTTGCTCAATCACTCCGAGCAGGAACCCCACCAGTGACAATGCTAAAGTTTAATGTGTGCTCTCCCCCAAGGAAAAAAAAAAAAAAAGATTCTGTTCATGTTCCTGGCCAGACCTTTAATATCTGTGCAGAAGGAATGTTTTATTTACAAAAAGAACCACTCTGACATAAGCCAAATTATGTGGAGTTGGAGATGGAAGAAAATACGCTCTGTACTGTTTATTATCAGTTACAGATGGGAAAAATACTGTGCTAGGTAATCTCATAGGCATGTCTAAACACAGCAATTTGCAGTTCTTTAGCAATGAGAGAATGCAGCTTCTGATTAGTTATTACAGGCAGTTTTTCATTTTTTCATATACCTGGAGAACTAGATGTTGGATTGTGGTAAAACTTGCTAAGACCATCTAATTTTGAATATCCAACCACATAGATAACCACATAGCAGACCCAAAAGCATCCTTTATAAAGTAAATATCTGTTTAGGCTCAAACCTAACAGAGTCCCCACATTTTTTTTTTTAAAGTTTAAAAGCCTTGTATTGAAACACATTTTTGGGGAGCTACCCACAGGCAAATATTCCTGTAGTAATGATGTTTGTTTTGACAGGATGCAGCACAAATAACCACTGCTGGGCCTGGATTCCCTAAGATTCCAGAAATGCCATTTCAGATCCGAAAGATTATCGGTGAAAACAGCTATTGTCATTTTTCATTTGTAACTTCTGGGGTAAATATATTAACACAGTGCTGTACAGTAGGTTGTTACCATTTGTTTATTCACAGGGAAATTAATCGAAGAAACAATGCAGGTTTTTTTTTATTTTATTGTCAGTTGTGTAGAAATGACTTTGTCCTTCTGGTTTTAATATTAATAAATACAGTAAGGGGGGCATCCATGATATAACGGACACAACAATCCAGACTAAAATTGTGAGTGTTTCATTCATTCACATTGAATTGAAATTCTCTATTCATTCATGCATACCCTTTGCCTTTTGAATTGAAAACTTGAATGCTGATCAGCCTGGAGTGTCTTCAGAAGCGGCCTTTAAAATATTACATGTAGGACAGTAGTGACGTGTTTTAACTTTGATCCGTTCGCTTCAACCCGCTCTGACGTTTTGCTTTACTGAAGTGCTGAATTCCTTGCATTGCACTTGGGCAGGTCGTAGGATGTAGGTGTTTCTTTCGTTTAGGATTAAAGAGCAGTTTGGTATTCTTCCTGTTAGGTTCACTTTGTTGCATTGTGTTTCGCTCATCTTGTCCTGGTGACTATTTCAAATCCCTGTGGCCTCACTAGACCTCTTGGAATCACAACCAACCAAGGCACCTAGCACACCCGAGGGGAAACTATTAACCTGCTTCTCTGCAAGTAATCTGCCTCGTCTTGTTGCATTTGCTCTATGTGGTATTTCTTGCATTCAGTAGAGACAGAGTTAATGCTTACGCTCTGATGTACCAGATGTACTTGGAGGTTAATCATCATTCTGAGAACTCTATTGAGGTCGCATAGATGTTTTAAACATTTGAGTTTAAACAGTCACCAGAATCCGATGACTGAAACCGAAAATGATACAAAGAGAATCTAAACAGCAATGCATTCGAAAAGAGCACTTTTATTTCAGACTAAACTGCTCTTCAGCATTGTCCCATTAACCTGAGAGCTAAGAAGGGAGTCGTATCTCAGATAACACCAGCTATTGCAGGGGAATAAAATGAGTTGCTGTACTGTACATTATGTGCAGTAAGGACTTGGGACTTCTAAGATGAGAATTACATAAACACTTGTATTTTTGTAATTTTTTTAATTTTTTTTTTAAACTCCAAACTGAAAATATCCCACTCTTATCTCTGTCTGTGATCGGAAACCCTTTCAGGTGAGCTCTTGTTCTCACAGAGTTTGAATCTGAGACTGGAAACGAAAACAAAAAGCCTGAAGTGAACAGTAATCTGTACAGTGCAAATCTCAGTTAGGTTTGTTTTCCCAGCAACTGCACACAATGTTCATTATGAGAGTCTCTACTAATTTATTATAAT